>NW_027278904.1:177500-275000 GCF_046629955.1 Centroberyx affinis
TTGTAAGTTGCTACATATTGCTACACAGAGATTCACAGAGATTGCTACAATCTCTGTGAATGATGCATTTTTAATATTTTTATCCTGACCTTCATTTTTTCATCTATGACTCTTATTTGCTAGTATTTGTTGACGTTTGGTCACATAGTCCTCTCTGCATTAATAACACGCTCATTTTCCATATCAGCACTCTAAGCGCCGCCAGCGGAATGATGTGGCTGAATTGCGTGCATTTCACTTGTTTTCGTTTTTCTGCTTGGGTGGAGTAAAATGCATTAAGAATTATCTCCCTTCACTCTCAGCCTACCCTCTACAGTGGACAGCGGAGGCTGCGTTCACCAGCTCCTATCCTGGAGGGTTGTGCTTGCTAGCAGCTCGCTGTAAAAACAGCACCAGCCCGGTAGATCTGCCGGCGCTTCAAAGCAACCCGCACATAATTGAAAATGTGACTGTTAATAATGATATTACAAAAGCAGGATGGAGGACTGGGAGAGTGAGGCGCCTGGGCGGATTGTTCTCTTGAACGGCGCAGCATGATGCCACATTATGTGCATCACTTTCAGGATCTAAGAAAAAGCCATTTCAAAGGCATTTGGGAGCATGTAATAAGACCAAATTGCAAATATTGTGTCAACACAGCACATTTCCCACATGAGATAAACACACATGCAAATATAGTTTCATGGAAACCGCCTGTAAAGACATACAAAAAAAAACATTTTGACTTTGCCTAAATTAAATGGCATTCTCTATCCAGCACTACGTTGTTTATTTTTTCTTTAACCAGCAACATCAACATAACCCTTCTACACTTGCACAGCACCTCAGTTCAACCCCAACCAAAACCAATCACAACAGAAGTATTGCTCAGGACATGGGCGTGGCCAGGCAACAGATTGTCGTTGACTCCCATGCTCAGGCAGATAGACAAACAGACAGACGCTGTTCTATTTGAGCTCAATCAAACTGTGTGACTGTAATTATAGAGTGGCTGGGATCTGGCGGGACTGGGAGTGTTTCAGACATCACCATTTCCTCCCCATCCATCACATTCAGCCAGGCAGAACTAGGCCTCAGACACCCTGCAAAATAATCATTCCCATGCAACTGGCCTGACAGCAGCCCCCATTCAATAACACAGCTGATCAGAAATGATAATAGCAATCATGCCGCTGCATATTTTAGAGGTTGCAGTCAGTTAGTGTGTGTGTGTGTGTGTGTGTGTGTGTGTGTGTGTGTGTGTGTGTGTGTGTGTGTGTGTGTGTGTGTGTGTGTGTCTGTGAAGTAGGAGATGAGGCGTATACCTTTCAGAATATGTGGATTTACAAGAAACTAAAAGCATGTGTCTCAAAGCTTTTGAGTGAGTGTGAGTAAATGTAGCTGCATTCATCATTACCATAGCAAACCAACTGTTGCCTTATATGACATGTCCATCCTATCGACTTTACGGAACACACCCAAAGGTTGAAATGCAAATATTCTCATTAAGTCAGTGGGATTCAAATAGCCTTTGGAAAGAATAAGCTATCGGGCTTGTGATTACCGTCCACGGTGAGCTTTGAAAAATGAGAAGCGCATCTTTCAGCAAGGGCATGAAGAGTTCAGTCCCTATCTCAGCTTCTCACGTTCGGCTATAATCCACTGTCCTTCTGAGACCTTGGCCTTTAGAAATCTGACAACGTGAATTTCACCTGCATGTGTGCCATCCTGTGTTTTTTTCTCCGTTTTTTTCCTCAAAAGCAAGCTCTTTAAATGCAGATTTATCCATGCATAATCATTAAATAATAGAATCTATGAAGGCATATTTTCCCTGCCTCAATACAATGTTCTGTTGTCATGAATAACAAATAGGCTCATTATTGAAATGACCATCCTAAGCCTGTAGTATGAAAAGCAATCTCCTGCTTGCCTCCACCCACATGTTTTAGTCCTGCGATGATAGATGAACAGACAGCCTTTTGGTGAAGAGTAGAGAGTGTTCACAAACATGCCAGCCATTCCTCATGGGGTTACAGATGTAAACACCCTAACCAGATCTGTTGGCAGAAACACTATATAAACACAATCTAGTCCCAGAATCCTTTAGGGAGCACATGAAAATGAAGCACCCTCTCCTAGCTACTTTGTTCCTTTGGGGAGTAAAATCCGGGGACAGCAACTTAAATGGAAAGTGCACAAGAACACAGCTGTAAACACAACTGCATCAGCAGAACCTTTTGGGGGACAGAAGTGAGGGGAGCACAGTGGCAGCGGAGTGGTTCCATTTGGCCATGGCTGCCTACTGGCTGTTAATACGTCTCTCGCCCTGGGTCCTGCTGTAAAAGCCTATCGTCAGACTGAGTAATGGGGGTTTTGAGTGCCGTTCAAGAAACGGTTGCCAGACGCTCATCTACTATTACCGATGGCATTTTGTAGACCTTTCTAGGCCGAGGAGCTTTAAATGCGGAAATGCTCCAAGCTTTTCATCATCCATCTGTATTCAGTATGTCTGTGCGTGTAGCTGTATTAACTGGTGCTGATGGATTTGAAAAGCAGTTTGTGAGAGTGACTCCACTGAGGATCAGACAGCAGACTGGAGGTGAAAGATCAGCCCAATAGATGCCTCTCTATTCAGGTCTCCTTCTGTGTATGTGTGTGTGTGTGCGTGTGTGTGTGTGTGACTTACCAGACTGAGGTTGAACGATGGGCTAAAAACAGTCAGACCGCTTGTTCATGTACGAATCTCCCCAGACCTATTGCCGCCAAGCGTTTTTTACTTGTTTATGTGGTTGAGGATAGAGCTACAGCAAGTCTGCACCAGGACAGAAGTCACGTTGCTCATACTTTATTCCTGCATTCCTTTTGCTGCCAACAGTGTGACCTAATGTACCATTCTCAGGCAGGGCCTATGCCCCACAGATTATCTGACATCAGTATCTGATAGGGCTTGACTGGAATGTGGTGACTTGCATACGGTGACTCCCCCTCGGCTCGGCAGGCCTCTGCTCTCCTCTACGTCTTCCCATCCATCCCTGCTCCCACCCCTCCCTGCTCCGAGTGACTCATTAGTTCAGCCCAGTTCTCCTATCATTGTCTGCAGGTGTTTCTTCCCGGCTCTGATAGGCTCTCTAAACGCCTCTCAGCCCTGTGATTGGGGCTCTCCACGTCCCTAGCTCTCTGTTGGATGCGGTAGACTCCTACGGCAAGACGGTAGCCATCTGAGCCGCTCTGTGTTATTTTAGCCTTTGAAGGTAACGGCAGGAGATCAATGTGATGAATGGCCTTTATGAGGGGAGAGTATCGATGGCTTGATGGCAGCGAGCAGAGGCTGTGGGCAGGGGAACATCGGCCTGAATATATTACCCACTCCCCCCCGTCTCCTTGATTCCTCGCCGCTCCTGTCTTTCTCCTTTATCCCTCACTCTTTCTCTCTCCCTCCCTCCCTCTCTGTCCCAGCCCAGCTAGCTGTGACTGGTCATTAACACAAACATTAAGCGCTCTGTGAATCCATAGCTCTTCCATCTCCTCGCCACTGCCCATAAAAAGGAGCAGCCATAATGATACACACAATGGCCACACTTGACAATCAGGGGCACAGGAAGAGCGTCTCCCATATTACTGGCAAAAGCAAAGCTATTAGAGTGGAACAAATGGGTACATTTGGTTGGTGTGAAGATGGGTGCTGTGCACAGAGGCTCTCAATGTTTGTCTGATAGCTCATCAGCAACAGATTTAGTGTCTTCAAGGAGATAGGAAATAAGAAAAGATAGACATAGTGGTGATGGAAAATGTATAGAGTTAAACCTGAATTTACAAATTGAAGCAGGAGATATGTAAAAGGCAGACTTTCTAAGTGGGGTCTGTCATCCTTGTACACACTCCATAGCTTACATTTCACATTTCAATTCAATGTAAAGATTTCTTCTAGTTATTTTCTTTCTGCCTTTTACTTTAGAATAATGCAAATGTAATCCACTTGCTGCACTGCTCCATGGCATCTTTCCTGACCTCCACATGGAAGGAAGAAAAGAGAGGGCATCATCGCTTGTCACCTGACACTATGGAAGATCTACAGCAAGGGAAAAAGACAGTACAAAAGAAGAGATCCAATACAGTTTGGAATATAAAGAGAAGATATAGCCAATCCGCACACTCCTCTCTCTTCCCCACACCTTGTTTACTTTGAACCCAACATGAATAATACATACTAGCAACATACATTTGCGCCTAGACCCATAATGCATGTACTAAATATACACAGCACAGGACTAACAGTGTTATTTTACACACAAGTCCGTGAGGGGGAAATGGATGCGGTGACTAGGGAATTCCATTATCAGTAAGGTGACAGGTGATGATGGCTTCTCTTCTCTCTCTTCTTTGCCGAGGTCAGACAGATGCCATGGAACATCGCAGGAGGTAGATTTGATTTAAATGATCCAAACGTTCTGGCAAAGAGCGAGGAAATAGGTAGAGGAATCCTTTCTACGATACTGAAGTGTGAAATGTAAGCTATGGATTGTGTACATAGATGGCGGCCTCGACTTGGAGGCATGTGTCAAATTATTGGAACACAGGGCAATTGATGAAGATGCTAAAGAAAGGACACTAATGTTAATATACAGTGTAATCAAATGTTTTGTACCTACAGAAGCAGAAATGTGGGTTGTAGCCCCAAGCTCTTCAGCAGCAAAGCAACAGCCAGTTAATCAATATGTGGTCGGTAAACCATCAAATTATACACAGCGCGTTTTCTCAACACACACAGACACACACACGCACAAATGAGTAAACAGCAGATGAATGCAGAGCAGAAAGAACAGAAAGGGATCAAATAAAATTGCGTAGTCTATTGTGCTAATCTAAAAGCAAAGTTAGATTTCTGCCAAGTAACCGATGCACCTGTAATAGTTTTGTTTATGCTTGAAACAATGGTGATACAAAATAGCTACCAAGCGGGGAAAAATGCCATTCATTATTGTATGAACCAGTGAATTTCTGGACAGATTTCAGATGGGCATTATCTGAGACGCCTAGGGCCCCTCTCTGGCGTGAAAGATGGCGGTCATTTGGCTAGACGAGGGGCGGTGAGGACCCCCTCCTAGACTGGAGCAGACGGGAGCAGAGGAGCCCTGGGCTGGCTGTATTAATGAACAGGCAGTGCTGAAAGGGACAGGTTCCTGTAATGCTGATGAATGGTCATTACAGACCAGAGATGAGGGAAGAGAGGAGAAGGGGAAGAGAGGAGGGGGGGGGGGAGAGTAGAGCAGAGTGGGCACAGAGGCAGCAGCGGTGAAAAAAGGCTTTAATTTGCACCTCAGATTTCTGTAAACTCGTTTATCATGTCAGCAGTGTTACTGCTCCCCATGTGTCCCCAACCCCACCCCCACCCCACCACACCCAACCCTTTTTTTTTTCTCCAGATGCTCCCGGGTTTTCCTTGGGCTAGATGTTTCTGTCTTCCATCTTATTTTTTTATTCAGAATGCCAAATTTAATCGCCCAAACGTTATCCCATATATCTGTTCTCACGCGTATTGATTTCATGGACTCGTTTAACATAAATCTCCAAATTCTCTCCCATCATTTGACTGGTTCTTGGGGCTGTGTGTGAAGGGCTGAGGTCGTCTCCTCTCCATTAGGCCTGATTGAACAGCAGGGGCTGTAAAGGTCAGGAGAAGGAGGAAGCACCAGGAGATATATGCACACAAGAAACATGAACTGACTGGAGGCCCACTCACTCCACTATAGACCTCATTAACTTCTCCTCGCCTACAGCCGTTAGGATCAGCGGCAGGGGGAATTTGGAGAAATAAATCTGTGAGTCAAGCTGTAGCTTCAAATAGGAGTAAAAAGAATGGTATTACTGCAGACAGTGGAAGAGATCTGAGAAGGGAAATTTCAAAACTGTTTCATATCACCCTCACTGCTCCACAACAACCGTTTCAAGTCAGTGGGCTTTTATGTGACTGTTGCAATGCATAAAGCCTTGTGTTTTTTTCCTGTGTGTCTGCTGTGGTGATGTATGTCTAAGTATAACAGATGCCCCATGAAAAAACATAGCTTCACAAATTGAATGCTTTAGAACACTATAGGAGTGCTGATCTCTGACCAGTCTGAGACCAGTCTTTGTCTTTTACGGTGGCCTTTTATATTACAGTTAAGTTTATTGTCTTGTGACCTGGCCAGTGATTCCAGAAAAAGTGAAAATTAGTCATTTTCTTGCAAGCTATAGCATGCAGGCCTCGATCCACTCTCTCTATGCATTTCAGTGATTTCTCTTTCTGATTCTAAATGACTCCAGCTAAATGCTAATGGCACACTTTCATCATGACTTGGTGCACTGGGTGTAACACTGGAGTTAATGCCCCGGGGAGCTGCTGATGCTCATCCGCCATACTTTCTGGGTCAGGCCTCCATGTAAAACCAGTGCACTTCAAACCAGTCTGCACACAAATGTCTTTCCGTCAGACTAGCACTTGGCTGCCATGTAGCAGCCCCCGTCTGCCTAATTGTAATTCAATAGTGCATAATCTTGAATTTGTTACACACCATATTTTATAATGCGCCAAGTCAGTGCCCAGCCACGCTCGGGAGAGATGGCAAATAGCAGCGCGTCCAAAGTAATTACTGGTTTTGTGCGTATACAGTGGCAGTACACATACTACAGCTGTTGAGCTTATTTAGAGAGCAGGGCAGCAAAGTGGTGTTTTTGCTATTGAGGTACTTGAGGAATTGTTTGTGATTCAGAAAATAAGGGTGTTTGAATGTTCTCAGTTGCTGGATAAGCCTCACAGCCTGACAGGCTGATTCATTTCTGTCAGTCCAAGAAGTAGACTGAAATGTTAAAATGCCTTATGGAGATTACTGAATTCACTGCGGCTCAGCCAATTGTTGAATCTATAAAAAATGAGATATCACCATAGACTTTTACAAAGAGATACCATCAGTGATTACTAATCAACCACATGCACCCTTCTGTCCCTCTTTTCTCTCTCTTTCTTTCTCTTTCCACAGTGGGAGGAGGTGAGTGGCTATGATGAGAACCTCAACACCATCAGGACCTACCAGGTGTGTAATGTCTTTGAGCCCAGTCAGAACAACTGGCTCCTCACCACCTTCATCGACCGACGTGGAGCACAGCGCATCTACGTGGAGATGCGCTTCACAGTGCGCGACTGCAGCTCCATCCCCAATGTTCCTGGCTCCTGCAAGGAGACCTTCAACCTCTACTACTATGAGACTGACGCTGTAATTGCCACCAAGGGCACCGCCTTCTGGATGGAGGCCCCTTACCTCAAGGTGGACACCATTGCCGCAGATGAGAGCTTCTCCCAGGTGGACTTTGGCGGACGCCTGATGAAGGTCAACACAGAGGTGCGGAGCTTCGGTCCGCTGTCGAAGAACGGTTTCTACCTGGCCTTCCAGGACTACGGAGCCTGCATGTCTCTGCTGTCAGTGAGGGTTTTCTATAAGAAGTGTCCGAGTGTGGTCCAGAACTTTGCCATCTTCCCAGAGACCATGACGGGGGCAGAGAGCACCTCCCTGGTCATTGCCAGAGGGATCTGCATCCCCAACTCAGAGGAAGTGGACGTCCCTATAAAGCTGTACTGCAACGGAGACGGAGAGTGGATGGTTCCTATCGGCAGCTGCACATGCAAGGCTGGGTTTGAGCCTGACAACGGGAACGTTTGCCGAGGTAAGTTATCTGGATTTATTTGTCATAAGTGTCTTGTTGTTACAGTGCGGGAATGTCATTCTGCCAATTACAAACACCCCTATAAAAATTGAGCGTTCTTTTCTTTTCATCATTCTCTCTCTTTTAAAATAACGGACTACTCATAATAGAGCAAATCACTTCCCCCTAGACAGCTGACGTGAATTTGATCTATTTTCGTCTTGCACATAACAAGGCATCAGCTTACCTTACAGTACATCACAGATTTACTGCATCATTGGAGGGGCTGCATTGATTGCGCTTCATATGTTTTGCTGAGCATTATGTGCTGTACTTCTCCCTTGATCACATCTACCTCCAGCATACTATAAAGGCACATTAGCATTGATTCCTAATCTGCAGAGAATGCCAGCCTTCTGTGCAGCCTGCTTTACAGATGGCGAGAGGTTTGATTCTGCCTCAGTATGATGTGCGGAGGACTGGGTGCTGTGGAATGGATAATAACATACACAGCAGAGGTTAATCTGGGTTTTCAGTTCAAGCCGTCTCTTTCTCTTTCTTGCTGTCTGTCCTCCAGCGCACCTTTACACTCTGCACCCTGCTAGACTAACACACACACACACACACACACACACACACAAAGACAAAATTTGCTCAAGGTGTCTGATGATAATGTGACTGGCTTGGGGCTCTCAGTATGACGCAGTATCGGTTAGCCTGCCTCTGGAGGTTAGCTGGAGAGTGTGTGGAGCCCAGATAAGATTGATTGACGCACATCTGCTCTGATCAATAAACAGATATGAGAGTGCCACATATCTACAAAGCAGACTGTGTGTGACTGTGTCTACTGTATCCCTCTTGCACTGCTCTATGGCCTACGCAAAAACACACACGCACCCACACACATACAGGGACACACACACACAGTCCTTGGCTAAGGTAAGATGACTTTCAAAAGCAAGCGACTAGGCAGAAGTTGGTTGCCTTTAGTCAGCTTATATCAACACTGACTTAAAGGAAAGGAGGTTTTCATTCCTCATCTCATTTTGTCATAACATTTCATCACATCTCTATTTTACATTATTCACAGGTCATTTCCTTTTACATGACTTTGTTGCTATGGTTATTATCTCATTATGATTCAGTGCAAGGTACATTTAATTCACATATTTTGAAAGGTCCTTGTTGCCTAACCCATACCTAGGGAAGATGTCTTTTCTCTTCTCGAGTTGTTCTGATAAACAATACATTATGTATGAAGTAATGATTCACAGATATCACTTCCAACACAAACTGCTATGTCCTTGCTGTAAATGTTGATTTAATCCCAACTTGCGTCGGCACCGCTGCAAGGAATTCGAGTGCTATGATATACTAAATCAACACCACCGTGTACAATGAATTGTTTCAGAGTGAGGAGGAAATCTATCAGCGAATATTTGATTAGATTTCAAACTAAACAAGATCCTATGAGCAGAGGAATGTAATGCAACTTTGAATTCAGTATTCCATGACACACTGCACTGAACAATGGTCTTGAAGGATCTTGTATAACAGAGAACTGAAAGAGAGACAAAAAAAACCCCTCTCAATAACACTGCCATTTTCCTTTAAATATCTGTGTATGTATAAGTATGAGTTCCCCATATTAGGCAATGTTCTGTAGAAAATAAATGTGTGTCTTATTAAGGATGGAATCTCAATAGTGTAGTCAGGTAAATTCAGTAGTATGGAGATGCTACCAATCAAAGATCATGCAGGGTCGAAACGGCAGGGCAAGGTGAATTTAATTCATTCAAGGCACATGTGGATGTCCATCGAAGTAAAATGGGATAACGAGATAATAAGGATAGAAAAAAGCTCAACATATACAGGGTTTACTATCTACTAACATGGTCATGAATGACGACTGGACTGTCCTAAATAAGGTACAGTGTGACATCCTAATCTGGGCAGTGCATGGTAGAGACGACATGCTTGAAATGCCGGCGCCACAAAATAGATTGTTTTGGACAAGATAGTTTATGGCGTGACAGATGCGAAGAGCTCAATGTCCCACATATAGCAAAGCATCTGACAGCTACAGTATAGGCTACACTACAGTACACAGGCTGACTCACAGAGGATATGCAATCTATCATCCCTTCAGTTCTTTTTATCAATAACAAACCTTATATGAACTATGCTGCGAGTGCAAATGTGGAACCACCAGATTCCATTGTGAGCAAGGAGCGGTGCTTTTGTTATACAGTTGCTATAACAAAACCTGTCATAACAAGTATTCCAACCCACGCTGGTAGGTTGCTGCTAACAGAAAGGCTGTGGATTGTAGCATTTGTATTGATGTTATGCCAGAATGGGGCTGGCAATCTGTTTATGAATAATGCGTCTGATGTCATACATATTGTGTGTGTATATTACACTTCTTAAAGGCTTAGTCCTGCGTTTGCTTTTTTCACCTTAAACATGCAAGTCCAATTTTGTAGCAACTGAGCCAAGTGACCTTGCCTATTCTCTGATGCAAATAAAACCTTGGTTTGAATGAATTGAATTGTTTTTGTTCTGAATACATATGAACTGTATACGTATAGTTACATTCCCCCCCCAATGCTCCCCTTCTTCCTCCTCGCAGTATATTTCCTTTTCTCCTCCATTATTTACCTCAAGCTTACACACGCTCCCGACACAGTAATTGGAGCCTAAGGTATCCTAGTGTGTTGGTAGGGAGGCTTGTTGTGGTGCTTGTTAGTGGGGGGTCCTGGCACTGACGCAAACACTGCACACACACACGCAAACACACACACACACACACACACACACACACACACACACACACACACACACACACACATACACGGCCCCCGGTAGGCACTGCACTACAAAGACTCTTTGAACGGAGGAGGAGACGTATATTTCCACTAATTCCCACAATCCCCCTGACTTCCTTCTCTAAGTGCCGACAGAAATGAGACTTCCTGCCGTGCTTCGTTTGCTGTCTCTCCCCCCCTCTCTCTCCCCCTCTCTCTCTCTCTCTCTCTCTATCTCTCTCTCTCTCTGATGGAAAGGCACCATTCTAAGGTATGAAAAACCGCCTGTGGAGGGATGGATGTGACAGATGTTGGGCGTTGTTGGTAAAAGGCAGAAAGTCTTCTAGTGTTGTGAGGGGCAGCGCATGATGCTTTTGTGCAGGCTGAACTTAGGCCGCAAGACACACATACAAACACATGCTGACGCAAAAGTGCACAATATTGTACATGCATGGAGAGAGAAAGCGGGACAGAAAGAGAGAGAGAGAAAGGGATGAAGTGGTCAAAGCCATCTCTATCTCTCCTAACTAGCTGCTCTCTGGAGACTGACACAGAATCTGTTCCCTTCTCATCTCCAGTGGGAGGCCCTCCAATAAGAGTAATCTCAACCTTTTATTTTCCACGCAATCTCCTTTCATGGGCTTGTAATCCATTATTTAAACAGGGAAATCTAACCTTAAAGTGCTTGTGGAAGCTGAGCACTATGCGCCAATCAATTGGGGGTCGGTGCAATAACATGGCCTCAGCGTCGGGCTTGAAGTAATTGCCATTAGAGATGAGGTAACAGGAACAAAAAGAATATGAGAGCATGCAGTTTCACGCCGAAATAATTCCCCTCGTTGAGAGCAGCATTGAGAAGGAAGATACTGTATAGGGAGGGGGTGGGACTGTGTAGGTTGAAAGCACAGTGGGAAATTATGAAGGGAAAGGAAATTTCTTCTATGTTGAGTTATGCTAAATTAATCTCATATTGCTCACACTAGCTTGAGGATATATTTTAGGAAAAATACTTGTAAAAACAACCGTTCACCTACTCAACATCCACCTTGTTAAATCTGTGCAAATTGTCCATTGGTTACACTGCTGTGTGGGCATACAGATTATGTTTTCGCTGGCACTGCCTAGCTAATGACAGGACAACCAATCTCAGTTCATATCAAATTGGGGCAGGGACAATATTGTGTGCCATGCACATTAACATAATTGAACACATTCCATCTGCCCAACAAATATGATTGGCAGGTTTTCACCTCACATGACAAAACATCCAGTTGTGATATGTCAATCACACAAATGTGTTCATTTTGGACAAACACAGAGTGGACCTCACATGGCATCATCTGTGTTTTTTGTTTTTTTTTCTGCATAGTGAAAGATGTCAAACCCTGTTAACGACTCATTTCCACTGATAAATTGATAATTTTTTGTTCATACAAATTTGTGATCATTTGTTATGACAGTGAAACTAATAACACTAATTGCCACAGGGTATTTTGTGTCTGTGTGTGTGTGTGTGTGTGTGTGTGTGTGTGTGTGTGTGTGTTGTGTGTATGTGTGTGAGAGCCTCCCTGTATCTGAGTGCAGTCTCTCTCTAATCTATATGTTTTAATTAGTGACAGGTAGCATGGTGTGTGTGTGTGCGGCCTGCTGTCAGTTGGGCAGAGAGACCATGTAGAGCTGTTGTGCTGTGTAACGATGATGCCAGCATGCCACCCTCATTACCAGCTCCCCAGCTCCCACACAAGCCATTTGGGTATCCCTCTCTCTCTCTCTCTCTCTCTCTCTCTCTCTCTCTCTCTCTCTCTCTCTCTCTCTCTCTCTCTCTCTCTCTCTCTCTTTCTCTCTCTCCCCTCGGCTATGTAAGCAATCTGCTAAATATTTTATCGCCTCCCTGTTAAATCGAGCGGAGACGCTCCAAATAGCACCCCACTACCTCCACCAACGCAAAGTGTGTGTGTCGTGTGTGTGTCGTGTGTGTGTCCTGCTCAGCTCAAGTGGCTGGAAAGACTGATTCGGTGGTTTTACCGAACCCTTTCGTGGCCGCAGTTGTGGTCTCCAACCGAGTGATTGATAGAGTCGCCGTGATTAGGTTCACTTCACATACATCTCTGTGTTTTTGAAACAGTCTGGTATAATCATTGATCATTTTAATGTTCCTTGTTATATTCTCATAGACGAAGTGAGGTGATTAAAACTCCCTGGTAAGCTAATTATTCTGAAGTTTTGCATAAATTGCTTCACAGTAAACAAGACTAAATGAAATACATTGAAGAGCAAATCAAAACTTTGGGCTGTCTGGTCTTCATTTTGGTGTTAACACTTTCTCCTTGGGGGGAATAGAATTTCCTCTGAGCTGATTTATGCCTGCCTGGAGTCTATAAAGCTGGCTGTCTGATTTTATGAGGCCCTGTGCCATAGTTTTTATTCTTTTGTAATTGGTTAACCATGCTGAAAGCTTACTGCTTCACTTGTAGCTTTTTTTTCCCAACGGGCCATTCCTATGCAAAGCGCACAGCTGCTTTGAATCTCCTCACCCGCGTGGACTTGGAGGCGGGAGTGGGACAGAGGATAGTGAAGGCGGTGGACGGATGGTAAATTCAGCACTATTGATTGTTTGTAACAAGTGGTTGGCATGCGATGAGGGTATTAGGAGGATGAGAAACTTAATGGCTAATATCATTATCCACCACATCATCCATTTACTTATCATGGAATTGTATTACCCATCCATCCACCTATCCTTCCATCCATCCATCCAGTACAGTATTAATAATAATGCATTTATAATGTATTTATTTATTTGTTTAGTTAGTTAGTTAGTTATTTAGTTCTTCTCCAGAGCAGTTGTATAGGCCTACACGGTGATATGAATCTTCTCTTATTTTCCTTCACCGTTAGGCTCCAGCAGGCTTTTGACACGTTGGCACATTAATATTACAAATATTCAAATAACTTTATTTAACATTCTGCAGGCTGACAGTGGCAGCGGGAGATTCACAGCCCATTGAGCAAGTGCGCTTCCCTGGGCTAAGTGCCGATTCATCATGGCTGCCTTACTCCTGTCTAATGGCTGCCATCATGGGGCACGAGCACACACACGCACACACACACACGCACACACACACACATACACACTATAAAAGCATATCTTGGGCATAAGTGAGATCAGAAAAGTGTTAGTTCTTCCAAGTGTGCATTTTTAAAACGCTAAATGTAGTGTCTCAGACTTGTCAATGTTATTTTGATTAAGTGTACCTGCTGGAGGTAATCACATTATTAATCCTAGAGACCCTGTAGACCCCTATAGAGCCCTATAGTGTCCATTATCATGGAAAGCAGCAACAAATTGCCATATTTTTTCAGTATTAGGGTGGCCTAATTGTGTCACTTCATATTTGGAATCAAAGCCTGAGCGTAATTCAAATTCTTATATAGCAGAATTTGATATCTAATTGAAGTAAGATAGTCATTCTCTCAAAATAACAAAACTTGACATTGACATTTTATTTATTTTTAAAAATTCATGTTGGAATAAAATTTATGAGACAAACAGCAATTCCAGACAAACTCCCTGTAAGCTGGGAGTCTAGAGGGTCAAGTACCTGTTGGAGAATTTGACAGCAAGAACACATAAGCAGTGGAATGTGCTGTATCTCCAGAAATGTTTACTTCTTTAAACTTCAAGTTAAATGAAGTATGGCTTTGAGTGTCTATTTACACTAAACTTTGGGTTTATGTTTTTTTTTGGCTTCAGCGAGTCTTTGATTAGCTCTTTACGTGTCTTATCTGGCTCAGTGTAAAAGAGCTGGCAGGCAGGATCCACAAAGGCCCGGTAAGCTATTAGAGCCAATTCCAGCCCATTTGGCCTTGTGAACCTCCGTTGCACAGGGTTTACTTCATTTGAAGAGACGCACTCATGTGCACCAATACATGCGCGCACGCCCCCCAACACACACACACACACACACACACACACACACACACACACACACACCTACACACACACACACACACACACACACCTACACACACACACACACACCAGTGTCTAAGTCACCTTGAAGCCCAATTAAGTAAGCCTCTGACTCTTCCTATCCCTATTAGTCTTACGGCAGTGAAGACCACCGTGACGCAGACAAAAATGGAGTAGCGGGAGGAAGAGAGAGAGAAAAGATTTGAGAAAGAGCAGAGAGTGAAAGACTTCTTGTTTCCATGGCTCTCAATGGGCTGAATAGGGGGATGGCAGAGAGCAGTGGTGAAAGAGTGTGACCCAAACAAAGACCCTTAGAATTTAAGGCCCAAACAGAGTGTTTGTAATGACCCCAAACACAGATGCGCTCCTCTCTCTGCAATGACAGAGTCAGCCACTAATGATGCGAGGGGAATCCGGAGCTTTCGTTCACACATAATGGACATACTCACCACACATGGAGCTGTTCATATCCCCCATGGATGGGCACATACTCCTCTTTCAATTATTTTTCTCTCTCTCTGTCTTCCTTTTCAGTGGTTGGATTTTTGTCTGACTCTCTAACCTTGAGTCCCATGTCAGGCTACGCATTTGGTCACTGAGCTTTTTCCTCTAACCCTTTCACCACCATCTCTCTCTTGGTCTTTTACTTCATTGCTGCACAACAACTTTTGCAAGAGGGCTCCACTTCAACCCTGCCACTCTTCCCAACTCCCCTGCCAGATCCCTTTCACTCCTGTTCCTCTACCTCTGTCCTCTTTCTCCATCATATCCCCAGTCCTCTCGGGTCTCCTCGACTGTTTTCTCCTGTCCTCAACTCTCTCCTCTCCTCTCCTCTCCTCTCCTCTCCTCTCCTCTCCTCTCCTCTCCTCTCCTCTCCTCTCCTCTCCTCTCCTCTCCTCTCTTATAATTAGCTTTGGGGGCCAGTGAGAGACAGGGGGACAGAGAGAGACAAAGAACCCCTTGGACACAGCAGATGGCTGGGGCTCCACTCAATTTGCCTATGTCACTCGTGCTGGAAAACACAAAAGCCCGGCGCAACGAGGGGCTCCACTTCACCCTCTCACCCCAGCCGCGATCCCCATCAATCAAAACCCTCACCTTATACGCTCTTACGCTCTGCAAATTATGATAGCACATATAAAAACACAGAAAAGACGTTCTGTCTAAAGCTGTGGAAAAGGATCCGCCTCCATCCCTGCACTGTCTTCACAAGGGACCGAAAGATAAATGTCAAGACCAGCAGTTTGACAGCACATACACAGTCCTCAGTCTCCTTGCACTTTCTTGCCCCCACACCCCACTCCTTCGTTCCTCTTTCCTCTGCCCCCTCTTCCCTCTGGAGTGCTCCTCCAGCAGGCGGTAATGAGGAGACGTGGCGAGTCTCTCCGCCGGATGCCCCGTGGTCGAGGAAGTACAAAGACTCTCCCTCTCCGTTGCCCCCATTCGTTGATTCTCCCTCTCCCCTCATCAGTGTCTATCAATATTCACTCTGCCGCTAATAAAACAGCCAGCGCTTTTTGGTTTGCCAGCCGAGGGCCACATTTCAATTCTAGGAAATTGTCTCATCCCTTCTTAGAGGTTATCAGCAGGCTGATAGATGTGGATTAGCCAAGGTTATGTTGTGGAACTTGTAGGCTGAGGATCTAATTAAAATTGAATTGCAATTATGGTAGGGCCAATATACCTCTGCTCATTTTACATGCAGTGAGAACTAGTCGACAAAGCATCCGAGGAGAATGTGGTGCCAGATCAGGTTGGAACAAGGCCCAGATTTACCATTACTGCAGCAGATTCATGTTGTTGTCTTTGTAGATGAGCTGACCACGAGTGTGAATCTGTGTTCCTGTCTCGTAGGCTGTTTTCTGGAGTCTGTAAGCTACAGAACTATTGTGTGATACGTAGTAGACTAGTTGAGTGTATACAGAGGTAGATGAACTGATGTATGTACTCTGTATGGAGAGATTGGTCCGAGACCCTGGTTTTTACTATGTGCAAATCCTATTGGCCAAAAGTACATTTCTTGTGTATTTTCCATTGAGTCTGTCAATCTGCATGCTTCCAGCAGATGTGTGTTTGAAATCAGTGTAAAGCTTTAAATCTCTGGCCTTTGGGTCAAAGCACACACACACACACACACACGGTTGACATCACCTTACTGAACTCTGCGTGTCCAATTTCACAACCTAATTGTGTTTGCCATAATTCCCGTGCACTTGAAGCAAACTGCATTACAGTTCCACTTTATGCTTCTTAAGTCTCCATGATTAAACACATGTGAAGAGTTATGTCTGTATAATTTATGTTATGACACCATGCATTATCCTAAACCGACTCTCAGCCTCTCTCTAACTGAGCAGGTCATATCTAACACAACCTTAAAACCTCCATGTAAAGCGGGACAATATGCAATTATCCAGCAATTAGACAACTCCCATAATCCTCATAGCCCTGTGTCGTTCTGTGTGTGTAATTGCATGTTTTCATTGACAGTAAACACAGCCTGTAGTTTTCAGGGTCAAGGCATGTGGTTCGGAAGAAACCAGAGGAAACATCTCTTTCCAGACTGACAGACAGAGAGAGACTATGAAACTCAGTCTGGCAGACGCATCTCGGTAACAAATTATTGATCTGGGCTTTGTTGTTGGCCCCGGTGCCAAGGACCCCCTGCCATAGCTGTCCTCAGACAACGCCCAGTGGAGAAGGCATCGCGTGAATATTGAATCTTGAGAGCAAGATAGGGGAGGAGGAGTAGGAGGAGGGGGGCAAGAAAGGCAGTGAGAAAGGCAGAAAGAGAAAGAGAGAGAGAGACTTGGTAATCCTCTCTTTGAGCACTTTGTGCTTTGTGCTCCATTTGTTTACTGAGTTCCCACACTGGCTGGGAGGGCTGCAGCTTTTCTCCCAGACCGGAATTAGCATAGCCAGACTTGTAGTCGGATATGTGCATGGTGTTTTATATGCATGTGTGTGTGTCCCTGTTTCTATCTCTGTGTGTTTGTGTGTATTTGTGTGCACTTTTGAAAAAGTGAAGGCTTGGCGCTTCTTCATCTGCTGGAGCAACACAACTTTAATGAGATCTTCAGAGTGTGTGTGGTTTTATACAGTCTAATCAAGCCTGCTAACCTCTCAGAGACTCCGACAGTCTCTCTCTCTGCTGCATTTCATGATGAGAAGGAATACCCATCATACTTCCACTGTGTACTGAGTGGGTATAGAGTCTGTGTCAACAGGTTGAGTGCTGCCTACGTGTTGTATACTGTATCTCTTGTTCATAGGTTGGATCGAATACTTTTATTGTGCACCATGGATCATATAACTTCGGCAGGACATGTGACAGTGCTAGACTAGATGAGGGAGGATGCAGAATATAGCTGAGAATAGCATTCAATGTCAGATTATGATACCGTTGCTTGTCCTCCCTCAGTTTTTTTGTACATCCGGCTGCAATTTTGGCAGCATCAGGAAGTCCTGACTTACATTCTTACAGGTGTTACTGTGCGTTCACACCAAATCTTCACCTCACGTTACTCATTTGTGTTTACTCGTGTTACTCGCACGAGTAACAGCAGGCCAGTCTTGCCCGGTCCAATATGGCGGCGACGTTGACGGAACGCAGCAACGGGCCGAAGCAGACAATGCGGCGTCTACATATATATGTCTATGCAACCGATAGCTGGAATAAAGTAACAGACACATATTTTAAGAACTTACCAGGTAGTCCAACTTCCTTGCTGACCTTTCTCCAAGCCCTCTCCTTTTTGTTACAGTCTCTGTATGCCAGGAGACTTGTGTCATACAGCTCCGGGAGCCCACAGACGGCTACTATTAGCTTATCCTCCATTTTGTGATTCAACGTCAGGATGTCAGTGACGTTGGGAGAATCTCAACGCTGATAGGCTTTCGCGACACAGCGTCACGCGACTTTTCCGCTCAAGTTGAAAAATTTCAACTCGCGCGAATATGCGACTGAGGCGAATTTCGCATCATTCGCGTCATTTGCGTTGTGTCATCCGTGTCGCCCTGTGTGAATTTGCGTTAACTTTGTATGTAATCGCGCCGCACGAAAAATTCGCTTCACGTTTGGTGTGAACGCACCTTTAGTAATCCCACATATAAAGAAAGTCAATTCAATTATTGCTTTTGGTGCTCAGAGGTGTAGCCTTTTGCACATTATTGTAAGAGCAGTATCATTAGCCTAAATGATATGATACCCGATTCAAACAAAGCGTGAAATCTGATGACTGACTAAAAGGTTTTGCTGCTCATTAGAGCCAATAGGCCTTTTTTTCAGCAGCCTACCTGATCAGAGACCCTGTCTGTTCTCTCTCTTGTTTGTTCTCCTTTGTTTTAGAATCAGCCTGAAACTGAAAGTTAGTCACTATGGCAGTTACCTCCTGACTCAGACCATGCAATACATGGATTTGCATAGGTGTGTCTTCCCCAAACTTCATTCAACAGTGTCTCTTTCTGGCTTGAAAGCAATTGATTCAGAGCACAGTCATGCCCATGATATTGTTGTGAACTGTCCACAGATCAGAAGTGGTTTAGATATTAGCTATTGGTGTGGTGGTGTTTTCTTGGATTAGATGCCTACTTTTAAAATGTTATGTAATGATTTTTTCAGTCGATCGGCGGTTATCCCTGAAGCATAGTTTACTGTTCACAATAGCATTCTTGTAATCCTCTGCTAATTCAAAAGCTACCAGCTTGGCCAACACCCTACACCAGGTAGTTTGTAACTTTCCACTACTTACTATCCACTAGCATGGCACAAGACCATGACAGGGAGAGGGTGAAAGTTTTTTGGTACATTTTTTGTACCAACAAAAATGGTAAACAATATGAAATATTGTAATATAAACTTGATACTACTGATTTCATAAATTGAAAAATGTCTTCCCACGAAGTCCTAGTATTCGAAGACGTAGGCTACTAAGACGGTAATAAGACCTACCCTAGTAACGTCTTACCCCCAAACACTGGTTTTGGGTGTCAGCACGCCATGCTTAGAGATAGAAAAAGTCCTTTCTGAAAGAGCAGAGATGCTATCTTAGTGCTGGGCCAGCGTTACTGTAGTGCTGGCCAGGCTGCTCAGTAGTATGCTGCTCAAAGAGAATGATATCTGATTAGTCCAAGTCCGAATAGAGGCCGGAGCTGACAAACAAATGGATTTTGCCGTGTCTAGAATGTTCTCTGGGGGAGCTGGATGGGCTGAGATACAGAGACGCTGCCTTTGTGTCAGAGCCAGTGCGAAGCATAATAAGACCCTTTGGGGAATGAACCAAACACAGAGTGATAGGGACACAAAGACACACACGCACATACACTCAGTCAATTTCACAATCTTCTCTCTCTCTATCTCTTTATCTCTCTCTCTCTCTCTCTCTCTCTCTCTCTCTCTCTCTCTTTGTCTGTCTGTCTGTCTGTCCACCCCACCTATCTTTCTCTCTCACTCGGCAGTTAGAATGAGCTGACCTTTATCTTATTGGCTACAATGGTTGGCCTATCATTATGTGTTTTGGCTGTGCAGGTCTGTTGAGCTTCTTGGCTGTAGCCAAGTTTATTGTGTCAGCCAAGTGTCATGTCAGACTCCCACAAGCAGGCTTCACAGCAGCCTTTTCATAATAAGGATATTATAGTGTGTGTGTGTGTGTGCGTGTGTGTGTGTGTGTGTGTGTGTGAGTGTGTGTGTGTGTGTGCGTGCGTCTGTGTGCTTCACACCCATCACGGCATGAATGGGCCAGCAAATCCCATTCCCTCCCTACCCTGTTTTTTCCCTCTCTATCTCATCTTTTCTACCTCTTTAATTCCCTCTCTACCTCTGTCTTCCCTCCCTCGTGTTCTGCCAGGAGAGCAGTTGTAGTGGGAGAGCGACAAAAGCGGTATTAACCAAATGTATATTGGGCTCGCCTGACTCATGCAGTCGATGTGATGCTATTATGCCCTTAATGCCCTGTGAATGGGGCTGCTGCTCCCTGAGAAACGCCTCTGTGAACACTCGGAGAGAGGGGCCCTTTCCGGACCCTCGTGACCCCCGCTCCTCGTCGCCTGCGCCGGCCCCACCTCCATGCATACAATTCTTCATTTTCATATGGGCTTAATCTGGATGGGAAGCGTCTCTATTGTGGAAATGATTTGAGAGGGAGATCTCGGCCGAACAAAAGGGTTTGTCTTTGGTTCAGGCTGGGGCCTCCTTGGCCCCGCCCCCTGTTTCCCCCCCTTCTTTCCTTTACCATTCCACACAGAGCCCCCAGCAGGAGTGGCTAATTGTTGTGTGGAGAGGAAGAGCACTGGGGAGTTGAGGAGGATGACCTGTGTAACACTGCCCCAAGTGGAATACGGTGGGAGATGGAGGAGAGAGAGAAAGGAGATTGAGATTTGAGAGAGAGATATTGGAGGAGAGGAGAAGAGCTGTCTTATAAGAAATGGCTTATCCACCTCTCTCAGTTTGTTTATCAGTTGATCCAGGTCAGAACAGAGCCTGTGATGCTGGCTGATTGTGAAGGTTGGTTTGATTCCACTAGGTTACAGTGCATAAGACTTTGGAGCTGGAATGTGTAACAAACTCAAAGTGAAGCTTTGAAGTGAAATGCTGTTGCCCTGGGCTACTTAGCTCCAGGGTCAAATGAGATTACACCCTTGATCTGCGCTAGTGCCTCCTGATCCGGAGGATTGCAAAGAAAAGGTGCCTGTGTGCGTGTGTGTACGTGTGTGTGTGTGTGTATGTGTGTGTTAGCAAAAGAGAGATTTTGCATGTGTAAATTGATTTATGCATCTTCTGTATATTTATTTTAAATTTGTGTTTATGTGAGTGCTTATGGTGCATCACTATGCATCTACCTTGTTGTGTGTGTGTGTATGTATGTGTGTGTGTGTGTGTGTGTGTGTGTGTGTGTGTGTGTGTGTGTGCACCCATGCATAGGTGTGCATACATAATGCGTTCTCATAGAAAGAGGTTGTTAACTGATTAGTAATGTTGTTGGCCTGATCTTCGTGCTTTTGTTGGTGCTTCTATCAGGCTGTAAAGCCCGCTCTCTCTCTCTCTCTCTCTTTCTCTCTAACTCTATCAATTCAATTCAAATGAGCTTTAGTGGCATTAAATACATCAGTATCTGTTGCCAAAGCAAAACAATGATAATCAAGAAAAAGTAGCAATAATAACAACAAAGATAATTGAACAATAGAAAGTTGCAATTATTCAATCACACAATTCAATTCAATCTATCTCTCTCTCTCTCTGTTTCTCTCTCCCTGCTCACTGCCCCGGAACACCTTAATCCAGTGTGAAAGCAATTGGCTCTCTCAGATCTAATCAATAGAGGGCCAGGGCAGCTAGCCAGGGGGAACATCTCTGGCCCCTGCTCAGCTACAATCAATTTAGAGCCATCGATTCAGTGATTGAAATACAAAGAGCAGACGCGCTGGACCGTACAGGTGCTTTAGTGTTTGGGTGTGCCAACATGTTATATATCTCCCTGTGTGAGTGTTTCTCTGTATTTGTGTGTGTGTGTGCGTGTGTTTGTTTGTGTGTCTGTGTGTGTGTCTGCGCGCGAGTGTGTGTGTGTGTGTGTGTGAGTGTGATCTTCGTTCGTGTGTGTATATGGATAGTATGATTTATTTTCGAGCCATCTGTAGTAAAGTGGGAATGGCATTTAATCTAGCACCTCTGAGACGGAGCCAAGAAAAAAAAATCACTCCTAATCCAATATGTCCTGCCCAGGGAAGGTTTTGTTCCAAGGTGTGCGTGTGTGTGTGTGTGTGTGTGTGTGTCTAGAGATATGTTAAGTTAGCGTGTATGTTTATGTGCACACAGGCATTGCCCGCTGTCTTCGTGTGAGGACAGGCGTGTATGCCCCATGCATTGATGCATAAACTGTATGTACTTCTGGATGCTCATCACTGTATTATAAGCACATGGATGCACGCACACATCAGAAAGGTTCTTGCATAACATTTGCATGCCAAATGTATGGATCACCTTTTGTGACCACAAGAATGTTTGCGTGACTCGTTGATTCCTCTGTTTAAATGTGAAAACACACATGATATCTGCAGAGATGTGTCCAACTTTAGCTTTTCTTTGCGTGTGTTTATGCATGTGTATCCATGCATATAATGTCTACGTCGCTGCCAGGTCAGAGCACATCACATTTCATCTGACCCTGTCTATGCAGTTATGCATGGACATGTGTATAGGTCTCTGCATGTATCCATGTGTGTGATTTGTGTGTCACTGTCCGGTCACAGAGCTCTAGTGTGTGTGTTTTGATGTAACCTCCTGTTGTCGATTGCAGGGGCAAATGGTGAGTGTGAATGCAAAAAATACTAAATGAAGCATTAAGAAAAATAGCAGTATATTCAAACTGGTGTGGTTGCAGGAACTGTTACCATAATGGAGAGAGACCCTGCTGTCAAGACAACAGGGGTTGTGTGGGAGGAGGGGGGGCTAGGAGAGCTCCACCTGGTCTTGTGGTGTTCTGTGATGTATTCTGTGTGGCCCGGTGTGTGTACGCATATGTGTATATGCATACTTGCGTGCAATCCTGCTATATTATGTTTGTGTGGTGTGTACGGTTCCAAGGACAGCAGCGGCATTGAACTTTGATGAGATCAGTTGATAAGACCCTGATGACCCTGTTTTACATGACTGTACTGACATTTTCAATTATTTGTTGATATGGCAATAGAGAGAAGACTGCTCAAGGGAAGAATTTACATGTGGCCAGTTAGATGGAAGGAGTACAGTTCAGTGGATTGAGTGACATATACAACACAAAGGTGGTAAACAAACTAACTAAAGCAAATGCCATCATCTCTGACTGAACCCATCCTTCTATGTTTAAAGTACAACCCTCTGGCCAGTGGTTCAGTCTCACGACTGCCAAGACAAACAGGTAGAAGGACTAATTTATTCCTACTGCCTTAGGCTTAAATGCTGGTGAAGGGAGCAGGAAGGCCGTTGCTTATCTATCAAGATCATGAGTCATTACTGGAGATGGTGGTGGTGGTGGTGGAGACGATGATAATGATAATGGTGTTTATCATGATGACAATTTGTCTTAAGCTCCTTGCCTGAAACACTGCATGAACACTGGTGAGTGACTGTCTGTTGTTTTTGTGCCTGTCAGTCTTATGGTTTTATGGAATGTTGCTTTTAATACTTGCTGCAAAACCAATTGCCCATTGGGAAAAATGAAGCTGAAACTTGAACTTGCCTGCGTGCCTGTCCCTTAATATCAGCTCATCTCTGAACCGCAGCAATCTGGTCATTAGAACAACAGCTGCTGGCTAGCAGAGTTGTTTGTTCACTTTGTGAAATGAACCCACAATTCAACAAGAATCTGCAAGGATAGTTGAAGGATAGTTTCTCAACCTAGTTTGAACTCAAATTCTATAGCATTATAACCCTCACATTCCTGCTTACAACAATGTTTACTTCTTCTCTACTTCTCTCTCTCCCACATGCACACACACACACACACACACACACACACAAATACGTACACATACACACACATACACACACACACACACACACACACACATACACACACACTGGCCACCTTGTTAAGCCTTACCCTCACGTTAATGGCTCTCTGCCATTAATACAGTTAATCCAGTTTCCCAGTTGGTTGCGTGGTGTTTTTCTCCCTAATCCTCTGCTGGACAAGGTGTGTATGTCTTTCACAAAGTTCACAATGTCACAAGGCCTGATGAGGATATATCATACACACAGACATTTGGGTCACGTACGCTCAAACACACACATACACACTTATACACTCAGGAGCTCCCACATGCCCCTCACACCCCCACATACACACACACACACCCTCACACACATACATGAGCATGCACACACGTTTCATAGCTCAGGGCATATTGACTGTGGCTTGCTGATAAAGGTCAGTGCTGTCCAGAGTTGGACAGGTGGGGTGGGGGCTCCGGTTCACCATCACACACACCGTGTGTGTGTATGTTAGTCTGTGGCTGGGGTGTGTGTGGAAGGGGGCACAGCCTTCTGATAAGGTTGCATGGAGGTCAGGTGGATGTGGATATGACATGAATATGGATGTGCTGTGGGCCTGGATACCTTCAGAGGCTTTTGTGGCTTCAGGTGCATCGCGTGCCGGGGAATGGGGTCAGCCTCTGCTCACTCATGCAATGCAACAGAATATTTCATGAACACATCCGTTTGTCTTTCTACAATATATCCAGGAGATATTTCTATGCGTGTCATTCATCTTTTGAGTGGCCATGCCTGGGCCTGATCAACACAAAAACTTCAATAAAATTCCCGCCCAGACAAATAACAAACACTCTCCGTCATGTCTTTTCATGCTGCCTATTACTATTAAACAAAGCGAAAGCAAAATCCTTCTGCCGCAGCACTCCCTTTTCAGTTGGCCTTTTGTAGATCTGCCTATATGTAAAAAAAACACACCCATCCTTAGCCATGAGTGGGCTAAGAGTGCTTGTTCAATTTGGGCAGGACAGATGCATAGTTACTCAAGACAGCATTTATTATCCTGCCTTTTAGATTCCCTGTTGCCTACTGACAGCCTTGGAAATAATAGCTTGGCCATCACTTAGTATGCAATGAGAAATGACTACTGTGCAAAACGCACACAAACGTGGGACTCTGCCACCGACAATTCGAGTGACAAGATGCACTCTTGAGTGCTTTCTCACTTTGTTTTGCTCTCACTTCCCCTTTCTCTCTCTCGCTCTCTCTCTTACTCGCTCGCTCTATCTATTTCCCTCCTCCCTGATCCCAGTCTCTCTTTCTCTCCCACGCTTCACACATAATTTTTGCTTTCTCTTTTGATGCAGAGCATTTTATCACCACTCCCCAAATACCATTAGACATAATAGCAGCAGAGGCGATGAACAGTGGATCTGCTAGTACATCTGGAGGAACATCATATTGGTGAATGTATAATGGTTAAACGCAGTATAGGGGTGCGTGGATGTTGTGGTTATTTTTAGTGGCGGTTGATGTCATCGCTGTCCCAGGGTGCAGTGCTCATGCAGATGACCTCAACATCACTCTGCTCTCCCCACCCCTCCCTCCCTCTCTCCTGTCCTCCGACCTCACCTATACACCCCTTGTCCTGTCATCAGTGGTACAGTCTATAGCCCCAGGGTAGCCCGTAAGCCCACTATTACATTTCCAATAACTAGAGCTATGTTTTTCCTCTCTTTTCCTTTCTTCTCCTCCTCCTCCTCCAAATCCACTCACTCCTAACCTCTGGCCCCCGTACTGTGTTTGACAGCCACTTTGCCATGTGTGAAAATGTCAGTGTCTGCATGACAGGGTGCAGACACTTACTGGTGGGTTATGGGTCGGTGACATGTCACTGCACTCGTATGTGGCGATGGTGTTGGGGATGGGCGGGGGGGGGGGTGTCTCCAGGGGTTACACTTTCTTACATTTGGAGAGGGGAAGAGGAGGCGGGGTGTTCACCAGTGGGACTCTGCCCTGGGGTGCTTGTGTTTGCCAGACTATTTTGGTGTAAACATTGTGTTATGTATGCTCAATTAGGAATCAAATTAAAAACCTTTGTTTTCCAGTTGTTTTATCATTCTACTCCTCTGCTACATTCGGATGTGCATAATTACTCATCCCCCTTCATAGCCCTCCAGACTCATTAGCAGGGCCTCAACCCTGAGCCGAGGGGCTGCAAATTCAAGGATACATGGGCATTTCACATGTATTGTTAAGCGTTCCTAAAGCAATTCTCAAAGCATTCAACAGTAAAGGTGCTGCTAAACAGGTGATGTGCTTTTGGAGGAAATGATTGCAGCAGGAACGACAGTCTAGTGTCAACCTGTCAATCTGTCACAGACCTTGTTACTCCAACGCCTCACTTAAACCTGACTAAGATTACATTGGTACATGGGAAGTGTTTTTCATATTGAAACAATTACTTATTACTTTATATTACTTTATTGTCTAACAAATTGGCATTCACTATGTATAGAGATGTCCAAATATTAGGAGACATCTTATAAACTTAAACACTCATGCTAACATTTTTCAATTTACTATCACCAACATAAATTATTTGCTATATAGCTGTTATGTGAATAGCTTTTTCAAGGAAACTTGTAGTTAGAATTTCTTGAGCAACTCAGAAGTGGTTAAAATACTCTGTGAATTTGGACGAAGACCTTTTGTCCCCAGTCCTACTCACTCACTCGCTCTTTGTTTACATAGTTAGGACATTTTTTTCTTTAATCAAAGCAAAAAATGAAAAATGAAATTATAGAAAAACAACAACAACAAAGCCTTTCAAGAAGCCAAGGGTTCCCTTTGATCATAAAGGACAAAACAACATTCTCATTTACATCAAGAGTTTTTCTTTTCACACTTCTTACCCTCACATTATAGGATTTTCCTTTGTTGTTTTTTTGGAATCTCTCACTTGTGGTGCATGACTGACATGGCTAACTGAATACTCCAAATTGTATGTGTATCAATAAAGGCTTTTTCAACAGCTGTAAACGTGTAGCTTAGAGCCAGCCCCTGAATCTCTATTTTGTCTTTTATTTTTTCAAAACAGACTTCCTGGTGGATAACAACAACAACATTCTACTTTTAGAAATAATGTGTTGGGAAAATCCATGCAGGTATAGAGGGCCTTGTGCCGCCAAATGATTATATTGGCTGATAACTGTTGCTGAATTTGATTTGAACAATCCTCAATCATCTCTGAAAACTATTTTGGCAATTTCAGATCGTTAAAGTAAAGGGAAATGTAAATGTTGGATGACTGTCAGGCTGGCAAACTAAGCCTCTTGGCCTCTCAGCTTCTTGATTTATCATTCACAATCTAAATTTCCTCTTCAGGTTAAACTCTCTTTCTGACAGAACTATGAGCAATAAAATAATGTGTGAGTGAAGTAAATGTAATAGACATTGTTGAGCAAAGGAACAGCAGGAGGAAAAAGAGCAAGAGTGGGCATCTTTGGCTAACTGCTATAGATTAATTGATCTGGCCATGAAGTTAATGAGCTAGAGCCTTTTTAAAAGAGACAAGTGCTGAGACAGAGGAAGCTAATGGTCTCTCGCAAGTTGGAGAGGGAGGAGAGAGAAAGCTATTTATCTCGGAACATATACTTTATTCACCGCGTGACGGAATCGCAAGGTAATTGACAGGGCCTGTAACTGCTGATTTTATTACCTCACTCTGATCATTTTTCTTTGTATTTCATCTAAGTGATGATTCACAGACAGCCCATCTCGTGATGCAACAGCAGATTCCCTGTTATAAATTATATTTGAATAGTTGTTGACAAATACAGTGGGTTTTCATTCATTTTGACAATGAATATTTGAATACCCTGACACCATCGCGTTACTTTATCTAAATGGTTAATGTGGGCAGCAATTGATCCTTGCAATCTGTGAGTGCAGGTAGATTGATGATGCGGTATTTATTAATGGATTGCAATCAAACACTAAGGCACTTGTTCAACTAACTTCCCTTGACTGATTTCAGCCACATTCGAGTAGCTCTTCATCTCTGTCTCTCTGCCTCTCTCTCCCTTGCCCTCTCTCTTTCTCTGTAAGTTGGCACTAGGCATTGAGCCTGGTCAGTCCCCCGTTAGGTTCTGATTACAGTGTAGATTGTAGTGCAAGCACATGTTACTGCCTGCTGAGTGGCGATATGTTTCGGGGGGCGGTTTGCTCTGCTACCTTGCCAGCCAGGGCTGGATTGGCACAGTGGAGTTTCCTGGAATACCAATGCCTCTTCGTCTTCTCTATCTCTTCCCCCCGCTCCTCTCTGACCACTCCTCTATCTGCGAGATACGCTCAGTGCCTTGGCATGCAGCCGCATCTTCCTGGAAATAAAATCGACCTGAGCGAATGTGCCAGGCGCGATATGGAGCGGCCAACTGCCAACGCAATGCTCGGTTATGACGAGTCTGCGTGGAGCTAAGAGATTATATTGCTCTCTTGATCTGTATCATACAAATGCATGATTTTGTGCACACACGCACACACACATACACACATGCACGTGCAGACACACAACGCGTGCATGCGCTTTCAGTAAGCCAGATTTCCCAGTCGGCCGGTCTGTCATTGGCCGGCTGTTCAAAGGGAAAGTGTGGGCCAAAAAAATACTGGCTGTGAGGTTACCATGGTAACAGCCTGCCCAGGGGCGTGGGCTGTCTGGCAAATTGTGCGCTGGTTTGTCAGGGCTCTCACACACACACGTGCATGCACATACACACACCCCTTAATTTTAACAGAATATGTCTACCTATATTCATTGTCTACCAGACGCCTGCTCTGTTCATCACCATTAGCAGCCAGTCTGTTGGATTTCACATCCTTATGTGCAGCACACAGGCTGTTGTTGAGAATTCACACACAGGCCTATTTATTTGCTTTTGCTGGACACTGTCTCATCTGCTAGTTATTTTACTGCTGCACTGCCCTCTATTGAATCAAGTCAGACATGGATTTCGCTCTTCAAACACGTTCCCATGCAGGAGTGTGGCACTGGCCTATTGATCTATTGACTGACAGGATGTTATGAGTGCTTTGTGTCAAGAATTAATCAGACTGTAGAAATTGTTTCTCTAATCTGTATTCATCTGTTTCTTCTCATTTTTTCCCTTCTTCATGCGTTCTTTGTGTTTGATATCACTTCTCCCAGCTGATTTAGGGCTGCACAGCAGTTTGTGTGGAGTTCCAGCCTAATTGGAGGATATCTCAGCTTGCTCAAGGGGGGGTTGGGTATTGTTCACTGGGGTTTCTGCAGCGTCAGACACTGCTGTATTGGCTAGTTGAGAGGACAGGTATGTCAAGATGAACTGTTTGGTGCAGAGGGCTAAGGCAGCAGAAAGTTATAGAGAGTTGTGTGTGTGTGTGTGTGTGTGTGTGTGTGTGCTTTGGTGGGTGTGTGGGTTGTGGGTGTAGGTGCATGTTTTAGCTTAGAAGAGAGCGCCTCTGACAGGGCCAGAATGGACACATGATTAATGATCAGGGGGAGTGTTCTGTGGGAGGAACACTTCAGCACCCCATCTTTTAACAAAGCAGGCGAGGTATGCTCCAGCACTGCTGCTCTTTCAACCATCCCTTTCTTCTTGAGAAAACCCTCTCCAGCCCGCTTTTATTCCTCCTTACATTCTCTCTGTCCAAGAGATTAGAAGGTGATGACAGGGAGTACTGCAGATTCAGGGGACCCACCCGTTCTCAGCACCCCCCCCCCCCCCCTACCCTCCTCTTCCCTATTGGGCACAGCAGCTGCAGCCACCAGGCCCCCCTGGTTTACACTGACCAGACCCTGCCGTCACTGTGGCCTCTGCCTGCCTGCAACTAAAGAAGACAAACTGGCCTCATGTTGTGAGAAGTTACATACATGTTGGGATTGGGACCTATTTTTCTCTTGAGTCCCTGTAGACCAATGTTGGCGGTTTGTAAGAAATATGCAAAACTTGTCTTGAATCGGTTTGATGAATGAATAAATCATAACCCTAAAAGGCATTTTGCCCTGACTTTTAATATCCTCTGGGCATTTTGTGATGATTCTGACAAGCCTTTGTTTCCAGCCATGCTTCTATCTCAAATAATTGTATTGTGTTTTTCCAATGACCTTGTTGAGAAATTGAACACCTGGGTTGGAAAAGCAGCTCATTACGTGGATTGTGGCTAGAAAATGAACAATGACAGAAGAGGGAGACTGAATACCAATAGGCTGCGCCACTGATTGCCTTTTTGTTTTAAGATTTCGGCTCTCCCCTCTGTCAAGCAAACGTGTTCATTTCACTACTTAACTGATATTCTCAAATTCATCACGTAAGCGCATGTATGCAGGCATGCACTTTTCACGCACACACCCTCCCGGGGTTTGAGGGGGAGAGAGAGTTGTCCTTCTGAGTGACTGAGCGACAGAATAGAGGAACGGGGGTCAAATGGGGTCTTGACCTGACCATAAGCCTGTTTGTATGAGTGTTTGTGGCTGAGGGGGTGTATGCATGACTCTAAAGCCTCTAAAGACTGAGATCCATCCCATGTGATGGATGAAGGCTGGGGTTAAGGGTTTGCTGGGGGGGCGAAGAGTTGCACTCAAGGGTCACTGCCGCTGACTCACAACCTCTTCGGCTCACGCACCCTCTCTTCACAGTGTATGAAATGCCTTAGTCAAGCAGATCTGGTATTTCAGCTCAAACTGATAAATATTTCTCTTCATATCTCAGTGCTTCTGCACATTTCATCTGCTGCAAGGACAGCTTTGATGGCCATTCCTCCAATTCGCTGCCAAGCCACTTCTGGTATTTTAAAAACTCATACATACTCCAGAGTAAGGCCAAACGAAAAGTCAGGAGAGGACTTAGTATGCTGTAACTTTGATTGGTTTTGAGTAGGAAAACCATTTCCAAACTCATCAGATTGGCCATATAATCCTTTGCCTTGGCTGCTTGCAACTCACAACTGTACATTTCCATTTTATCTCACACACACCTGGTGATACTCTCATGACAAGCCAATGTAATTCTTTTTACACTCCCTCTATAAATCCCATGTTTCCAATTACATTTGGATTCTTATAGGCCACATACATTTTAATGCAATGGCTATACTTTCTAAACACATACGCCCAATGTGACACATTGCCAGTGCGCTCCTATCTATGATGTATTGCCTGCAGTGTGCACTTTGTATTATACGCTCAGCAAGCACAGTGCATAGTCTAACCCCTGAGCACTAACTCTCTGCTCTGCCCATCATCCATTGTCAAGCCTGTTCATACAGAGTAGCACCAGTCATCATATTGCTAATCATCACATGTAGCACTTGTCCTGGCCTATGTGAATCAGTAGCTTTCTTGTGAAAGCCATGCATGAGATGCTGTTTTCTTCAAATCAATTTGCAATTTGGAAATGGGTGTTATACAAAGTCTGTTTATGTGCCTGTTTAGGAGTGTCCAGGCTAGATTCAGAACATTTGATTATTGGTACTGGAGCTGGAAAAGACTAGATGCTGTAATGCCTATAGGAGCCCTGTCCTCTTTATTCATCTTTACAGGCAGGGACTTTTTTTTTTCTTTTTTTTCTTTTCTTTTTTTTTTTTTAGCAGTGACTCTGACTGAACGAGGAGATCATTCTTCTCATCTCCCCTGGTCACCAGGGTTGTGGTGACACCAGGTCATCACCGTGATTAGTGGCCAGCAGTGATCCACAGCTGCCCTACCTCTGTCAACACATTACAGAGTAAGAGAGAGACAGAGAGAGAGAAATAGACAGCCAACCGTAACTAGGATTCGAAGCTGTCAATCAAGGCACGAATGCAACAAGGGGAGGAAAGGTAAGAAAAGAGAGAGAGCAAGTCATTACCAGTGGGACTGAGAAAAAAAAGACGAGAGGGCAGAGAACGAACGAAAAAGAGGGAGAACAGTGCAGATAGAACCCTGTAGAGACCACTTGAAAGGGAGGAATGTTTTGTTTCTGCACGCAGTCAGTTCAGTTGTGGGTTTTCTCCCACAGGGGAGACTAATTGCTTGTTGATCTAATGTTCTATCCCCCCCCTCCTGTCCCTGAAAACCAACACCTTTGATGAGTGATGTGTCTGTGGGCTCGCTGGTTTCTGTGGAAGGTTCTTCTGAGGGATAGGAACACCCGGCCTCCTCCAATCCAAATATTCATGAATCAGAGCAAAGAGTTTGGGCCCGGTTCCAAACGCTACGAGGCATAACGACGCTCAGCCCACCGCTGCCTGCCCTTAGAACGAGACCTGTGAGGTTTCCTAACAATGTTCTCATCTCTTTCTCATTCACCCTCTCTCTCTTTCCCTCTCTTTCTGTCTCCCTCTCTCTCTCTGTGCAGCAGATCAGTGAGCAGCTAATTAATGAGTTTAATGCTAGGATTCACGCACATATTATGTGTCAATTAGAGAAAGCCTCTGCTCCAAAGTAGGGATAGACAGAATGGATAGAAGTTATGAGCGAGATGGACATACGTGCTGTGCTGTGCTGCGTGTGTGTATGTGTGTGTGTCTGTTTGCTTTTGCCTGGCTGTCTCTTATCTCCCCGTCTTACTCTTCTGTAATGCTGATCCCAGCATCTTCAGTTGTCCAAGGAGAGGCATTAAATTATCTCAGGTTCTGTAGAACATATGCTAGTCAAGTGGCGGAAAATGTGGAAGCGCAATCTCATTTAATGGGGTCAGCAGTGGCTACATGTGTGTCTGTGTGTAAATCAGTTGAGTAAATGTATTCTGGAGGTGAGGATAGCATTGATGTCAATACGGGAGTGTTTTTCTGGGTTATTGTAAGTGTGTGTGTGTGTGTGTGTGTGTGTGTGTGTGTGTGTGAGTGTATGAGTGTACGGCTGCATTCAACTGTGCTCGCACATTTGCCTTGAGGCACTTTTGCAGCAATGCCATCTCAGACAGCTGATTCAGCACAGCCTCCCCTGCTTTTCTCTCCTCTTTCGCCTGTTTACGAGTGTCCAAGCTAGCTACTGTCTGTCTGTAAACACACAACCGGAGGGCAGAGCCCAGTGCGCATATTCCACTCACACCCCATTAAACACACACATAACAACTTATTCTGATCCTTTTTCATAAGAGTCAGGGCAATAGATTTAATGCTTGCTTGTGTATTTTTGTGTGCGTGCGTGCATGTGTGTATGTGTGCGTATATGTGTGGTTGTGTCTGTATTTGCTATAGCCTGTCTAATGATCAGGACTGCACTGATGTACAAACGATTTTACACAGCAAAGATGATGACACATAAGTTCTCTCCCCTTTCCTGCTGAAAATGAATTTTTGATCTGTGTTTTATCATCTTGTAATCTCTGATATCGTTGGAAGTTATTGCTTTATAAAATGGCTGTGCAGCTGGTTTGTGCTTCCCCATATGGCCAGGGAGAGTTTTTAAGAGTCTCCAAGTTCTTGTATTTGGAGGAGCTTGATCCTCTCGCACCTGAAATCTATACAGTTCAACTCAGCAGAGGACGCTTACACACTACACTCAACTCACGCACTCAAATACAAACTTGCACTCTCATGCACTCAAATAGAGGCTCACACTCCCTATAGAACCATTGCTGCTCTTACAAACCCAGTACAACTCTCTTATGCTCTCCCACACATGCTTCTATAGTTTCAGGACAGCTCCACAGCATCCCCAGCATAGCAATGTGTTTGTCTCATGGGGATATCCTTGTGCATTGCAGCTGTGGGCTGCCTTCCAGCTCCTAGAGTAGTTTTATAAGGTGTTTGTGGTTGTCGTGGTCTGGCCGTGTGTGTGTGTGTGTGTGCGTGTGTGTGTGTGTGTGTGTGTGTGTGTGTGTGTGTGTGTGTGTGTGATGGTCTGGCCACGTATGGATGGTGTTGTGTGACTAGACAGCAGGTCAGTCAGTTAGCCTCCAGTGTGTCTGTCAGAGCCACCAAAGGAGATAGGAGATCAGTCGCTGTTGGGGGTAGCAGCATGGTGCTTGTGTGTGTACACGCCTTGCCTTTGCCTTTCACTCCCCCCATCCCCTTCTCACTCCCCCTCTCTTTATCTCTCTATCCTCCACTAACAGCCCATCAGAGTGGCGAGCTGAATGGTATGAATGGGAGAGTCATAAAAAAAGAGAAACCTGCCCTTTTTACAGTGCAGTAAAGTAGACGCTGGCTTCCAAACCCAGCCTCTCAGTGCTTATTTTAATGAAGCATAAAATTTTTAATTAAATCTTAAAAGCCTGTTGATACAAAGGTCTAAAGGTTTTCTCACATAGCCAGTACGCTACATTCTCCACTGTTTGACCCCTCAGAGAGTGGGAATGGAACCAGCTCCTTGGTCATTATTGCTTTAAATAACTCTCCATTTACTAAGCACTGAATAAATATTGGAAGAGTGGGCTCTTAGGCAGATTCAATAGAACAATTTTGCGTCAAGCACATTCGATATTGATCTAAATGATCTCTTTTGCTTTTAAAAGCTGGAACCCTTAACCAATGGCATTGCTTTGTTTTCCTTGCAGTCGCTTTTTGTCCTCACACCTTGTATGAACCCTTTTGCACTTGATCTGTATCCTCACAGCACATAGTTTCAGTCTTATCAGAGCAATTCCCAATGTTCCATGCTACCCAAATTCTATTGTCAAACCCATAACATTGTCTTGTCTATGACAAACTGAGTATAACTCGCATTTTTACACTCATCCTATGAGCACATCTCCCATTTTCCAGCCACAGTCAAGCCATTACAATCTTTTACTCAGGCAAATAGAGGCAGGTGGGGAAACTGTGAGATGCTTGTCCTATTAAATTTATAACCCCTGCCTCACTGGGGTGCAGTACCACAGCTTCCTCCCTTACCAGAAAGCAAGCTAAAATATTAGACATTCATCATGGTTATTATAGTCAGTAAATCCTTCTATGCAGTGCAGAAACTCCCCAGCTTTTTATTCTTTCTGGATAGGAAGGTAAATGGATTTGGTTATTGCCTGGGCTTAGGCACAGCGATATCAGCCACAATAATCTTTGTCCTCCACCACAGCCTCTTCCCATTTACATTCTAGAGCAAAGCAGAATGAGCCGACTGCTCGTGCTCACGAGGAGAGTTATCATGGCTGTACACTCGGTATTAAAATGGGTGAGAGGCGAAAGAGAGCAGACGGAGGGTGGAAGTGGTTGAGAGAAATGCAGAGACACAGAAGCTGAGAGATTGAGACAGGCACAGAGTCAGACACCCATAGGATCAGGCAATCATCCAGTCCATTTCAAGTTGGACTCCGTTCCTCCTCAATCTCTCCTCCTCTCCGCTCCCTTTCTAGCTGATACGGTAAAACCCAGACGCCTGCCTTTTGCTTGACTTTGATCTAACTCTTTTTTTCCCCCCTCTTTCTCTCTGTGAATGTAAGTGGTTGAGACTATCAGACTACCTCTTGGTGATTACAGACATTTTTATTTTTCCTCACCCTTATCTAACATGACAACATTTTTCTGTCCTCACAGCATGCCCGCCAGGTACGTTCAAGTCCACCCAGGGTCCAGGTCTGTGTCTGCAGTGTCCTCCTAACAGCCGCTCCGCAGCCGAGGCCGCCACCATCTGCGTGTGCCGCAACGGCTATTACCGCGGTGACGCCGACCTGCCCGACGCACCCTGCACCAGTGAGTGCACCAGTGATTATACTGTACACACACACACACACACTCTCGCACACTCACACACACTCGAGTTCTTGTCGAAGGACCTGTAGTGGACTGGGTCATCTATGCTCCATCCATAATTTTAGTGTATGTATGTATGTGACAGTGATAGAGAACAGACTTGTCATGCACAATCCATTATATTCCGATAATGACAGTGTCTTGGTCTCTCTCTGTCTCTCTCTTCCTTTTTTTCCTCCATCTTTGCTTCTCTCTGTCTGACCGTGGAGCTGGAGCTCTCAGTCTGACCATAATAATTACATTGTGGGCTTTTTGTCACTGACCTCTCCATCATCGTGGCAATGAACTTCTTCTCTCTTGTTCTTTCTTCTGTTTTTCCTCCTTAATTCTCTCTCTTTCCCTATCTCTGTGTCTTTTTTTCTCTCCCTCTGTCTCCTATCATCCCCTGAAGTCCTAATTACTCAGGCAGATGCTGGGAAGCTTCGACACTGTCCTGCCGTTATCCGCTGGAGATCCAATAAGGCCTCTCACAGCATCATAGTTATCTTAATATTATGTAAAAGCAATATGCTAAGCCTTTCTGCCGTCCCCGCTGACACACAATTACATTGGAGGAGAACACTGTAGACCCCAAAAAGTTTGTTTACCTCTCTTCCTCCGCTGCCACTGGGGAGCGTCTTAATGGTTTGCTCTCTTCACAGCAGCAGACCTGGAAGCATTATTGGTGTGGTTATGTATTCATTTAGTCTTGATTTATTCATATAGACCTGGCTAATTGGCTTCGGGAATGGGCAGAGGACCGCACTCTTTCCTAATCAGTTAGCAGATGCATAGTGTAGCCCTCACAGGGAAAATGTGTATTGAATTCACCCCTATTGCCATGTTTCCATTTAAAGACTCTGAATGAGTGCCTTGAAGCTGCGGAGGAACCCCAATGCAGCACGCCTGTCTGCCCGTCTGACTGTTTGAACGCTTCCCAAGTGTAGCCATCCACACCTTTAGGCTTCGGATGTTCTCAGCGGATGACACCCCTCTTTCACCTTGAGTTTTCCCCGCCTTCCCATGGTATGCCATATAGCTCTCTAGTGAATTTGCGAACGCTCCGTCAAGTATAGCATCCGCCTCTACCTGGAGGCCTTGAATTCTCCCCAAGCAATCTCCACAACTGCTCCCCAGTGGAGCTTCTTGAGCAGATCCCCACTGGCCTGTGGTGAGTTTCCAAATGCAGCCTCAGCATACGTATTCTCTGTTTTCAATCTTCCTTTCTAGTCTCATCTTCTCTGTCAGTTCTGTTCTTTCCCTTCTGCTTCACACGCTGTTTTCCTCTCATGCTCAGTATAACTGTGTTTTTCTCTGCTACATCTTACCAGTGACAGTTTTATTTTGAGGTAGCAAATTATTCTTATTTATTTGTGCCGAAACTTGCATTGTAATTTTGTAATAATTCTGCATTTTCATGATAACACATCCAGGATCTTTGGAGATATCACATTGAACTGTTCATAACATAGAAAATGAAAAAGGTATCCCTCTTTTACAATCAAAATGACCTGGCATAATGATTATAGTGGGTGATTGTGTCCCTATTCGTGGCTAAGCGATGACATTTCCCACTCATCTATTTACAAATATCAGTGCTGAGAGTTTTGTTTCCTATCAACCCCTTTTAACATTAACATCTACTGACTTGAATTCCTCTTCAATTCATGTTAACACAATTCTTTTGCAACCGTACATTCAAAGCCTTCTCTGAAGCTTGAACCATACAGTAGCAGCTGAGCTTGATGCTCAGGGTGCCCTAGATCTCAGCAGGGGGGCCAGTGAGATCATCCTAGTAAGAATCTCTTTAATACTGCTGGTCCTGATAAGAGCACTGCTAGAGTAGCTTAAATCAGGCCAATCTGTAGCAGCAGAAGCTGTAGCTTTAGTGCTTCTAGCCGGCGTCAGAGGCGCAGGTCCCTGTGTGCTCCAGATCAGTCTGATTAGCCTGCTGATGGATTGGCCAGCACCTGGCTCTGTCAGCGGGGGGGTTCACGCTATACCACCCCTCCCTTGTCCCTTAGGGACATGCCAAGCCTGGGATCCACTTCACACTACCCCTCCACATCCCGCCCCCCTCTATCCCTATCTCCTGTCTTCTACTGACTCCAGCCTATGCCTGAGGGGAGTAATGCCAAGCGTTCTGTCTCCCAGCGTGAGCCCCGCTCCTCTCAGCTTGGCTACCCAGCATAGTGGGCTTTAGGACATTGGTTTGCATTGCAGCACAGCCCCTCCCGGCCCTTCTCCAGGCTCCAGGCCCCAGACTGACGTACCTCACCCTCCCCACAGGAGGGTTGACCAGCTCCAGCATGCTGGGCCAGTGGGTCTCTCTCACTGTGTGAGGCAGAGGAGGAGAATGACAGGCTGAATGGTAATTGGGGGGAGTTGGGCAGTGAAACCAGTGCTGATTAGTCCGTGGGGGAGAGGAGGGTGCAGAGAAGCAGGAGCCTGCTGTGAGGAACAGCAGAGAATGGGAGAAAAGGGGAGGGAGGTGATGGGAGGAGAGGGTGGGTGATATAGATAGATAGAATATATCCCACCACTATAACAGTAGGGAGGTGACAAACTGAGATTTCAACTGGTACATATGTAGCTGTGGTGTGAACTTGGAGGGGAAGAGGCTAGAACACAGACAAAGGCTGCCTGGGGAAGGCATGCACTAACAGTTCTACAGCCCATAGTAAGACAGCATGAGAGAGCAACTGAGGAATGATACCATGTTATGTAAAAAGCATATGTATGCTTATATCTTGGCAGCGACCACTGTCGGCCACCGACAAACTCATAGGGAAAATGTCTGGAATGTAATCAAATCAGCACAAATAGGGAATGAGAAGAAAACAGCTCTGATGGGTTCCTTGCATTCCTGGTCTGTACCACATTGGCTCTGGATCTCACGGCTCTAAGTTAACACTCATATCTGTGGCCGGTCCTATGAAAGCCATCTTGATCCCTGTCAAACACTGTCTGGACCTCCAGACACAAACAAAAGCCGTCAAACTTCCTGTCTGAAAGGACAGGGTTATCTGTTTTGCCATTCTCCTCATCTTCCCATTTTGTTTTTCTCCATTGCTCTCCTATTCACTGCCTCTCCTCTCTCCTCCTTGTTCTGTCTTCAAAGAGAAAAGGTAGTGAGCCGTCAAAGAGCATAAATATTCTGTTCTTTTCTCCAAGTTTTTTTTTTGTCTTTTCTTTTTTTTTGCTCTCTCCTCTGTTGTCGGTTCTGCAGTGGAGTTAGTAGAGGGTGCTTCCCACAGTGCAGCAGTGAACTGGCCAGTTTCTTCTCTCAGTACTGCAGTAGTAAATAAAGCTAAGTCAAGGTAATTGTCTGGCCCACTCTAATCCCTCTACTGGCTTGAAAGACATAATGCTCTAGACGTTACTGTGTGCCTGCGCGTACACACACACATTCACACACATATGCTCAAAAGCGACACCAGCCTCTCTTTCACATGTATTCTTTTGAAAAAAAAAAAACTAGAACAGAATAGAGCTTTATTTGAAGAATAAGAGTGACTGGAGAATCAGGGTAATTAAACATTAGGAATGAATAGACAGGAATGTGGGTGTATAGATTATCCTTTAGTCTGTTATAGAAAAGCTACAGAGTATTCATTTTGTGTCTCCTCAAACAAGTCCTTGTTGATGCACCCACATCTCCCAGGCTCCCTCATCGAATGCACGCCACACACACACACACACACACAGAGAGAGAGAGAGAGAGAGAGAGAGAGAGAGAGAGTCTCTCAATGACTCCCTCAATCTCTCACCCAGACAGTATTAGGCCTTATAACATGTTTTATTTCATGTCTCACCATCCCACACACAACCCTTCTTTCTGCCTCCCAGCTCCCCTGGCTGTGATCCGTATCTCCACACAGGGACCTGCTGTTGGTCCCTCAAGGCCTGTTTCACATCGTAAAAACAAACACTGTGAAAGAAGAGAAGCGAGGGCCCGAGGCCGTCCAAAGGGTGGCTGGGTAAACAATGTGCCAAAGTGTTTATTTTTGGGGTTGGGGTAGTCTTGATATTGGCAGCCCAGGGAGCAAACAAGGGTTGTGGTCTTCTGTGACCACCTGCTAAAGTGCTCTTGCTGCCATGGCAGCTACGCATGCCTATCAATCTCTGAGTCCACCTGCAGCAGCAGCCACTAGTCCCAGACAGTCACTGTTCAGTGCCTCATCAGACACATGTCAGCGGTGGCCAGATTTAGGGTGTGTTGGCTCAGTTGGTTGAAGTCTTTTGCTTGGAACACACAGGGAGTGGTTCAGTACAATATGTTATAACTCTGGAGACAAAGCACTTCATGATGTGAACTATTTCTGACTTTTTCAGTATGTAAAACCATTTGCTAAAAGCCTTTTTACTTGATCAGTCTTGCTGTGACACTGTGCTGTTTTGCCAGACTAAGGTGCCTTAGACCTTTAATTCCCCCTATCTCACACTAACTCTTTAAGTGATGTGACACAATACATTTCACAAAGGGCACAGGCTCTGCTTGGGGATGATGCTTTGCTTTTATAATTTAGGTGCAGGCAACATGTAAGCACAATCAAGTCTGACTGGTGTGGCTAAATGAATTCCAGCTGAGAGGCTGTAAGTAACGTTCTCAACAAATTAAATCCTATGGCAAATTAAAACAGCCAAGGGCAGCGATAATAGCCTGCAAATCACCGGTTAAGTGGCAGTCACATCTGATTTCTTGTGCCGTCTCTGCATATGTGGGGCTTGGCTATAATTGGGACACAGGAGCGTGACGCCTTGTTCACACCTCAACCAGGCAATGTTTTTTTTGTTGTTTTTTTTCCTCCAACGTTGTATGAATACATCAATACAGACAGTGCACACATGAATACATGGAAAGAGATAATTCCGGCATGTGTATGAATGTCACATGCATAATCCACATGAGAACTGGAGCATCATTTCTCTCCAGCGCATGTTTGGGTGTGAGTGCATGTATGTGATTGATGATGCAGTGGATACAAGCAGTGTGTGCAACATATGAAAGTGTTGTGCAATCCCCAAGGGGAAAAGAGAAAGTGCTGCCACTTCCCTCATGGTCTGTTTCTACTGACACACTCTTTTTTTTGTGTGTATTTTCTTCTCTCTCTCTCTCTCTCTCTCTCTCTCTCTCTCTCTCTCTCTCTCTCTCTCTCTCTCTCTCTCTCTCTCTCTCCAAACCAACACATGTGGTTGCACCTAAGGACCAAAGTATGTGTTAAATGATCATGCATCTAGAGTCCTAGCTGTCCTCTCACCCAGACCATAATAATCACACTGTGGAGGTCACGCCCTTCCTGTCACTGACCTCTCCGTTGCCGAGGCGCTGAGCCGAGGTCGCCGCAGTAACAGTGCCATTCCGTCACCCTTGTGTGTTCCGGCGCTTTGTCCCAGCTTCCCAGCGTTATCCCACGTGGCTTTGCAGCAACAATGATTAATTGTGTCTGTGTTGACTGAAGTAACTACCTGCCCTCTGCCCACAGAAATGGGAAACTCAGGGGCTGCATCCCAATATGCTTAAAAATCTATATGTTCCTCTTGCATTTGTCAAGTCTGTCCAATCAAATGAAGGCTTTAACGGAAAGGAGAAGAGGAAAGGAAGCATATTAGAGAGGATATAAAAAGCTGTGTAGCTCCTAAAAGGGTTTCTAAAATTGAGTCAATTTTTAGTTCCACGGTGACAGTAGACATGGATCCAGACATGGGTCAGTTTAACTTGTCTTCCTTTAATGACAAAGGTCAGGCTTTATGAAGGATAAATTGGTACCAGATCTGCTCTGCAGGGCAACCTCTCTACTGAGCTAAGCAGCACTGATTAAGGGCTTTGGGCAGCCTCCGCTTTATCGACAACACCTGGTATCTGAGCGGAAAGAGCTGCCTCTGAACACCCAAAGGGACATAGAGACTCAGTTTAACAAAATTCTGCACTGTTATTTGAACAAATTTTCAACTCTTAAAGAATTGTCCTCCAATTGCAGTGGGCTGAACAATCCACTTCTTTGCACCCTAATAATAACCCGCCACTCGAGCAAAACAATACTTTTATTATTTCAAGATTTCTCTCTCTGAGTATCACATTCGATGTTCTGCTCGAGCTGCAGGCTATGAGGAAGTGAATGAGAGCGTGAATCTCCAGAGCCACTGGGATAAGAATACTCCATGCAACACTGCATTTTGCTAAATAACCAATGTTTGATAGACACAAACGTTTCGCTCCATGATCTCTCTCTGGGTGTGAATAGAATAAATTAGCATTCCAATTGTGCTGAAGATAGAGAATACAGACGAAGAAGTTGCTGTTGGACAAAAACACTTACATTTATTACAGGCTTCTAAAATGACAGAATGAATACATGTGTGACATAACATGGAAAAACAGGCAGGTTGTGGGAAATTTGAAATTAGAAAATGTATCTTTGCATTCAGAGCTTTAAAGTGGCATATTACATAATAGGGGCCATTTTTTAACATTATGAATTATTGAATCACGCTTGCATGCCTTTCGATCAAACTTTTTCTGATATAAAATGGGTCTCCCAGGAAAGTTAAAAGAGCCCAGGTTCAAGGGCATTTAGTCACACATTTTCCCCTGTTCCTACTCCACAGGTGTCCCATCTGGTCCGAGGAACGTGATCTCCATTGTGAATGAGACCTCCGTGATCCTGGAGTGGCACGCTCCCAGGGAGACAGGCGGCCGCGACGACGTGGTCTACAACATTGTGTGCAAGAAGTGCCGGGCCGACCGGCGCTCCTGCTCCCACTGCGACGACAACGTGGATTTTGTCCCGCGGCAGCTGGGTCTGACCGACAACAGGGTGTTCATAAGCAACCTGTGGGCTCACACCCTCTACAGCTTCGAGATCCAGGCTGTCAATGGAGTCAGCAATAAGAGCCCATACCCGGCCCAGCACGTCTCCATAGACATCACCACCAACCAGGCCGGTAAGAGGCTGCCATGGCTAGGTGTGATGGTGATGATGATGATGATAATTATGTTACAGATGGATCATCATGTAACTTTCCATACTGGCATTATTGTTTATTTAATCTCTCCTCTCTATAAGCAATCTGGTTTCCTCTTGTAATTTTATTTCACTTTTTTTCATTTGTGATATAGCAAAGGCTGCTGTTATTGTATAAATGAATTCATTACTGTTTGAAGCAAAATCAATTTTGCATTTGAGACTGTCGCTCCATGGCATAGCTGACTGTGGGCCTGCTAAGATGTCACAGTGCTCCACCGTGAATAATGGCTTTAAGGCTTGAAGAGAGAGGGCAGCTGGTGTAGTGAAACTTATACATACAGTGAAATACCAAAATACTGAGCTCTCTTTCTGGGCCTTTCCTTTCCCTGCATCAAAGTAGCGGCTTGTGGATAATTGAGTGAACTGAGGGGGATTTTCCTTTTGAAAACATGGTGGAGGAGTTCAAACCCCAAACCAGCAGACCCAAGACATGGCATGTTAGGATCCGTGGCAGGACCGGCGCAGAACACTGCCCCATTTCTCCTCTCTTTGTACTTCAATGGTTTTATTTACGCATCAAACCCCGATGATAGAAAAAGTCCCAATTTGCATTTCTTCCCGCTTCACAATTGGGCATTCCAAAAATTCTTGCTTTTTTAACGCTGGCAAAGTAAATCATCCCTCTGCAAACAACATATCAGTCATTTATGAAGCCTCTTTTTTTTAGGTTCACATCTGGAGGTTGAGCCTGGTACCTTCATGGACCTGACACATCTCTTTGTTGTTTTTGTTTTTCTTTTAGTCTTTGTTTAATGAGACTTTGTTTGGAGAACAACGCAGCACAGCAAGTCTCTACTTCTCCCTTCACGGAAGCCTACACCCCAGTTGAAACCTGTCTGTAAATCTTCAGATTTACACACTGACACACTCCTGCTCTCAGCATTAACAAAAACAACAAGAAACTTCATCTTACTTAATCCTGTCGCTGTCATAGTTTTGAGTTACTTTGAACATGTGTTACTGTAGGCATCAGCCACAGAGCCATCATTTCTTCTTTCTTCACTTCTTTGGTGTACTGCTCTTGGCTGATCTGATGGGGCTGTTACAGAACAGAGACAGACAAGCTGAACTGCAGGTTTCTGCTTTATTGCTGTATAATAGCTATCCAGGTTCACTTCTGTTCAATACTTTAATCTGAGAATGGAGGAGAGCGACCCAAGATAGATACATGGATGGCTGCTTTCTATCTCTGTTTCAGCCGCATCATTTTCAGGCCATGCTGAAACATCCTTTCATCCTGTTATCTCTCTCTCTCTCTCTCTCTCTCTCTCTGTTTGTGTGTCTCTGTGTGTGTGTTCTCTTTGGCTGTGATGGAATCTAAGCCCAGCCAATGGAAATGACAGGTCGAGAATATCGTCTTTGCAGAATCCTTTGGATTCAGTATTTTTCATGCTCTTCTGGGTCTTTGACTTGTACACAGAAACACCTATCAAGGGACAAGTTTTGACCATGTGGAAAATTTAAATGAGGCCCTTTTCATTTTGCTGTGTTTCCTTGTATGAGACAGACCCTGGGAACCACCGCCTGAGCTTGTGGGACCTAATAACAGGCATGAAGTGAAGTTACAGTACAGTGAAGACAAGAGATTGTCGGTTGAGTTCATACTGTCAAGGTTTCCATATAGCAAGAGTTACAAGTTTGTCAGCTTGGGCCCCTGGCACCATGTTCTTGGTCATGCGTTGTGAATTTCTTCACGTCACATTGTCATGTACTCTGCCATGTACAGTTGAGTGCCTTATATATAATTTTTACATCAGTTCAAATTAAACTTATATGGGATATGTATTCTGATCTACTGAGTTAATATTGTCAAATGAATTAATAATTATTTGCTTTTATTTTCTTTAACCAAAAGAAAAGAGTTGTCGTAAAGTACTGATTTACTTTCCCTCTTTAATTGTAAAATTAACTTACTTCAAATCTATCTCAAAGACCAGTGAAACAGAAATTGCTTTTCCAGATCTTTTGTAGGGGAGTACATTTTCAAATTAAATTTAGCCCAGTTGGCGGAGAGAACATACCGTATTTGATTACAACAGCTCTCCTAGGAATGTAATGACCAAGTGAGCTTGTCTTTGTCTGAGAATGAGTCAAGAGAGGAGTGGGAGGGAAGACAGGGTGGGAGGAAGAGAGGGAGTGAAGGCTTTTTGACCAGACCGTGAGACTGTGACAGTGAAAGAGAGGAAAATGAGGGAGTAAATAGGTCTGATTATCAGGGTGGCCTAATGGTGCTGACTGTCCCCATTTGACAGGCTAATAGCACACTTGACAGATAGATGTAGGGGGAAGCAATGCCCAGGCCTATTGTTGGAGTCTGCTGCAGTAATGAGGTGTCTGCCAGTAATCTGCCCGGCCTATGCCCAGCCCTATGTGGCCCTTTGTAGCCAGGTAATTGCACTGTTCCTGGTTTCGACAGGGGGGTTCAGGGCCATGAAGAGGAAGTATCCAAAAAGAATGAATGTTAATAATGCAGTTCAAAACTTAATAATGCAGTTCAAAACTTCAACGTTTGAGACACTCTCAAAAAGCAGTGTCAATCACATACATCTGTGTTGAAGTCAGAAAATAATCAAATATAGTAGGAGATTTTGAGAGTTGGAATTGGTTCTTACATTGGTATGGAACAAGTGTTTCTTTTATTGCCTAGGAGGCGTAAACATGTGCCTATCTCAACCGAGTCTTCCCCGGGACAACTTGACATGGCTTTAGTGTTGGCTGTTCTAAGATTAAGGAAAAACCTCAGACCACCTAGAGAATGGTAAGGTAGGTAAGAAGGGTTATGGTGTGAATTGGGTATGAGAATACAGAGAAGGGGCGAGGGAGGAGGAAAGGATAGAATCGAGGAAAAGGAGGAGGAGAGGAGGGGGTAATGGGGGGGGGGGGGGGGGGGGGCTGAAGGGATTCAGTGTGAATCGCCGAAGAGGCCATTTAACTGCCCTAGATCCCAGCGTGTGTCTGGGAGGAAGGACTGATCGATACTGTGATTTAGGAGTTCATTCACAGCCTGCACTCTCCAGGACACGCACGCATACACACATACAGATACAGACACACACAGGTTATATACTGTCCCCTTTCAGGCTATCATTCACGTCTGGCCTGAGTTTAGTCATATTTATGTTTGCAATTGAAAAACAGCCATTTCACGTCTCTTTCTGGAACATTATGATTTAATTCTGGGAGGTCGCAGACGGTGACTTTGCTAAAATGCTAAATGGCCATGAAGATTGTTGAATGCAGAAGGTAGCCAGGCTCTATAGGCAATGAAAGCAACTATGGAAATTGCAGCGATGTTCTTTTAAATAATCCATCTTGGACACTTAACCTACATCCGCCACTGCATGAGATGACTTGCAAGGGTTAGGGTTAGTTACTCCTTATACACCTCCTCTCTGCTCTGAGTGGTGGTGCGGGGGTGGTTTGGTGAACAATGCATGAGAGAAACCCCATGAATCTTACGACTGGTTCTATCTTTTTCAACTAATGCCTGATGCTCAACAGTTCTCTGATCTCTCTGGCGCAGCCTCCTTGACCTAGATTATGTGCCAACCATCCCTCAGACCACAGAATGCCAAGTATATCTACAAACAATCCTCCTCCACTTAGCTGCACTGTTTGGAGAGCTATTCCCACAGAAATGCAAACATCTCTATCCTCGGCCTTCTATGGGCAAGGCAGGGTGGCTGGGCGGCGTTCAAGATACTAAGATGCGATGCAGTAGAGCGAAATCCAAACAACCAGATGAATTAAAGAGATCTGCTCTCCCCGGGTTTCTAAAAACAAATGAGATGTTAGCCCATCATGTCCAAGGAGGGTATTCAAAGCACTACTCATTATGCTTTTTGAGTTTACAGCCTACAGAGTCTTTCCATGTGTTTTTGGGGGCTCGCCTTTTTTCCCTCTGACTTCCCTCTCTCAGCTCCCTCTATGTATCACAGCTAGCGTGTCCGAGAGTTTCATCATCTTAGACGGTTCTTCAGGCTCTCTCCGGGTGCCATTTTTATTTCATTTGATGCCTGTTCTCATAAATGTTGGATCCTGTCCCTGGACCCAGAAAGTGAGGTTGTAGCTGCAGGCAAAAAGTAAAAGTGTGGGCTTGAATGCTACTGAGCTTCTCGTCAATTCTGATGTCTTCATACGGTGTATTAAGTAACGGCAAGAAGGATTACAGCTGTTAGTGTATGTGCGCGTGTGTGTGTGTGTGTGTGTGTGTGTGTGTGAGTATGCATATGTGCTTTATGGGTTCTTTTTTCACATAGAGCTTTTTACAGAATCCTCCACGCTACAAAATGTGATTTCGAAAATAATTCCCACTATGGTTCCTTGACAGAAAACCATGGCGCTGAACTGATCCCTCCTTATCATTTTTGAGAGAGGCCCATTACCATGTAGTCATGGCTGGCTTGGCCCTCTGAGCCCCTGCTAATGGGGAGCTGGTAGTTAACCCCTATGCCTTTTGACAGAGGCGCAGCACATGACAGAAGCCTGCTCTCGTCATCTGAATCACACTGTACAGGGGCCCCTATTAGGAGTTTGCATGGTTCAATGGTGCATTATAGCATCTTAAAGCACAAGTTGAATGTAGAGAAAGTGGAACTCTGTGTGTGTGTGCGTGTGTGCCAATGTGTTCATTTATATGTGTGTGTGTACACATGCTCCTCTGTGTGTGTCTGTGTATTGGTGTGGCTGAGTCTCTAGCAGAAGGTCAGCTGACCAATTACCACGACATTCTGTCCAATCATTTCACTGGGAATAACTGAGGCAGAGCAGGAACTTCCAGCTGGGAATTCAGATGTGAAAGCCCTGCTGCATGTGGAATGCAGACCATAGAGGGCTGCCTGTGCTGAGCTTATCCCAGGAAACTCACAATGAGGGAGTGGCCGCAGAGGAAGGAGATGGAGACTTGAAACTGTTTAGCTCATTTTGGGGTGGGACTTAGTGAAACATAAAAAAATGATATTTCTTCGTGACTACATTATAGGGTCTATTATAGGGTCTATAGGGTCAGATTTTCCATATACAATTTAAAATATAGAACATGCACATTTGATGTGCTGGCCCCTCGCCACACCATATGAATTATGATAACTGTACGCTGCAGGAACAATATGCAGCGTACAGTTCTTTCAGAAGATTTGTGCCAGACATGTAAAGTGATGCTCCAAATCGTCTGTATTCCACAGTAGATTAATCCTACACAGGTAAAGAAGCCTTCCATTCTTTCATTGCTTCTCTCTCTCTCTCTCTCTCTCTCTCTCTCTCTCTCTCTCTCTCTCTCTCTCTCTCTCTCTCTCTCTCTTTCTCAGCCAGACGCTGGGAGGCTTTGACTTTGATTAATGGTGAGCCAAGCTCTGCATTAAAAGCCAGGGGCAGCAAGTGGGACCAGATAAAAGTGGAGCACAGGAGCAAGGGAGGGAGGAATGAAGGGAGGAGAGAGGAGTGCAGGGCATAGCCACCAATCACTGTCAGCGTCATCGTCCCTGGGTGACAGTGGGGGACGCAGTTGGAGGGGACAGCGGTGCTTCAGTGGGCTGAACCTCACCCTCATACAGGCACGACACATTGTCTCTGACAGGCTCTTCACACGTAGGCCACTAGGACACGCACACACACATACATGTGCACATACACTCTCGCTCTTTCCTTCCTTTCACTCTCAAAAACACGGTCACTATATGTCCATTGGGACAAGCAAAAAAAAAAGTTTTTATCAGGGAGTTGTTGAAAGCATAGTGTGTAGTGAGTCTTTTTTCGTTGTGAGTGTAAAAGTTCATAATCAGATATTCAGAAGTCACACTAGGATGGATACGTGCTCAAGAGCACACATTCAAATTTTAGAAACTTAGCACTTGAAACCATGCATAATAATCTGTTTTTGGATAAAAGTGGGTCTGTCTGTCTGTGTGCCTGAATGAATGAATTGAGTTGGGGCCAGGACTTGGGGCTGGAGCTATGGAAATACCTCTTCCACTCAGCCCCTTTTTCCAATGCAGGAATTTCTGTGCGGAGCGCCCCTCCCTTGGGTCTGTCAGGAACAGTGTGTGCCTGTGGCCGGTAATTGATAATGCGGCCCAGGCAGCCCAGCCCTGGTCAGCGGAGCGTGAACCAGCCTGAGAGGCAGAGAGACTGAAGCGCACCGAGGTGAAGCTTGGCCCGCACACTCTGTTTGGGTAAGAAAGAGAGAGGAAGACAGGGCAGGAGGTGAGAGTCAAGTAAGGCAGACGGAGCAGAATCCATTCATTCTGACAGGCTAAACAGAGCCCATTCATTCATTTTGATTTTAGGCAATTAGCTGACACTCTTATCTTACAGTGATTGCAACAGTTGAACAAGCCTTGTTTCATAGCTCACCAAAATTACAAGCATCCACAAATAATGAGTGCAAAGGTCAAGGGTCTTGTGTCCTTACAATATTTCTGTGACCGTAGAATGGTCATGTAAGAGTGAAGTGCTAGGAAAAGGAAATTGAATAGAATAAGAACTAAGAAGAGAGATAAAAGGGATTGTTTTTAATTAAAAAAGAGCAATTAAAGTGAGTAGAGAGGAGATATCATTTAGTCGAGAAAGGATGGCAATTGGTGTGTCTTGAACAGAGGAGTTTTTCAGGAAGATAAGGAGTGAGATGGGGAGTGGAGATCAGGTGGAGTGATGACTGGGCCTGTGCAGAGAACAGGCAGAGAGCCAAGCGGCTGGTAGTGGGGAAAAGTAGAGGATGGGCAGGTGTGTTGGGCTGGATCTTGGCCTGGAGTTATGGGGGTGCTGATCCCTTCGCAGCCTTGTAACCAACACCAAGGTTTTGAATTTGATACAAGCAGCCACAGGTAACCGGGGTCTTCCCTTTCTTTCGGTCCTTCTTGCTTGTATGCTCACAAATGCTTGAGTCAGTAAGTTTGGCCGCATTCATCTTTTAATCTAAGTGTCAAATTCATCCTAGCAACTTGAAGGTACAATCTGGAATTCATTTTGCCATATAACTTTTGGGCATTCATATATGCTCTTGGAGATATTGAGCTTTTTGGATCTTTCTTAAAGTAAAACTTTGTAACATTTCCATACAAATAAATGTTTGTTTTGCTTCTCTCTGACACCGATTGATAAAACACAATAGGGATTCTGTGTATACCCAGTTCCTAAAAACTTTTACATTTGCTGTTCTAAAAACATGGTGTTGGGTAGGTCTTCCCTGGGAAAAATCCTCTGGCGCACACAATGTATTTTACATTTCCATCAGCAGCAACTGTGGTTTGTTTGGAATAAACAGAAGAAAAACTGAGTAGTTAGCATGAGCAACGAAAGCCGTCGTGACTGAACAAGGTACCTCCAGAAGCTCAAACTTCTTACACAGAAAATCCAAGAAAAGACATGCCACTGTACTCGCGGTACTGATTGCCAAGTGATCTCTGGGAAGTTCAGTGCAAAAACACGCCCGCTTATCACCAAAGATAAATAAGTGTGCCAGCGCTTTTCAGGTGCAGGGGGGATAATGCATTATTGGAGTGAGTGAAACTAGGTTGACCTTAAAAACTCCACCTGTTCCACCTAATTCAAAGTGCTGTGGTAGCATAGTGTAACTAAGAGAGTCCCTGTACAAAATACCCTGTCCATTCTTGTGACTTCTACCGTAGTGCCTGGTGTATGAGCGTACACTGTATTTAATTTATGCAGGATTATGCGTCGCCTAAAGAATGCATACTGTAATTCCCCTAGTCACTGCACATTGCAAAAATTGTTACACACAAATGAGCAAACGAACAAATAAACAAATGCACACACAGAGCGAGAGTTCAAATTACAGGTCTTTTTACTCCAATGTTGACACACATTACACATGTAAAACGTGTGATTTGCGGTCACATGCCATTATATTAAAAGCTCAGAAAGAAAATCTCAGACTGAAAAAATGCCTTGTGTCCATTTGTACTAGGTAAACAAGCCGTGAGGAGTGCAGCAGTGTGTTAATACTGCAATCACAGACTAGGCCTTTAAAGTGAAGGCGTGCAGTTGTACTTGGTTTTATCTTGGTTATATGTTTGACCTTCAAACTGGAGATTAAAGATGAAGAATCTCTGTCACTCCATTCTGCCCTTCAACTCCATTATCACACCCCCACCCACACACACACACGCACACACACACACACTCACACCCACACACAGTTTTATCACAGATGATGTGTTCCTTCTGTCCAATCACACACATGCTGCTCAGAGGGAAGAGGAGCAGGATGATGGAGGGATGACAGTGCGGAGGACAAAAGCGATGGAATGAGCAGGAAATTGCCGAGTCTCTGGGTTAATTGACAGCCCACATGTGTGCGCTCAGGTGTACTTTGGCTGAAAGGGAGAATAGACTGTGCAGCTGGGCCAAGAAGATCACAATAAGACATTGAATTTAATTCCAAAGGGTTTCTTATTGTGAATAGCATTTAACAATTCATATAGCTGAGGTCTTCACCATGTGTTATACTAGCTGGAGATTGTTCTCTTTCTGGGTGTAGATTGAAACGTAGAGCCCAGCGCAGTGAACTAGAGCACTTTTTTCTGCCTACGGCCATTTTGTGGCTCGCCATGACATCACTAGAGTGGAGTGTCAATACAAATTGGGTAATGCAGTGCAATTTTAGTCAATTTTGAGCGATTTTTGTCAATTTTGAGCGATTTGTCACCTCAGTTGGCAAAGGCGTACGTTCAAAATCCAAAATCACATAAACCTCTTTTATGTATGTTATGTTTGCCTATTTCACTTTGATATAAATTCTTCAACCAATGACTAACTGAATGCAACCTTTTTAATAAAACTACAGGCAACCGACAAAAGAATGGAAACGCATTTTATTGTACACTGGGTACTGGCTACATTTACATGCACATGATAATATGACTGCTGCCAATACTGCAAGTAAGGCAATAGGCAAGTTTGATTAAGCCATTTACATGATTGCATTTGACAACTCCACATAATAACACCATTTACATGAGTGAAGTACTTATACCAGAGAGAATTGTGGGAATATGAGTTTCTGCACTACCACATCACATTGTTCGTCACAGCTATAGACCTGGTATATTGCAATTTCAAAATGCCATGCTTTGGGAAACCTGATGGAAAGGAGGAGACGATGCATGCAACTGATGCACCTCCAGCAACCCAGTATTTTTGGATGAGGATATGGAGTGAGGCTTGGTGGGAACGGGTGTTGCTGAGGGAGAACAGCGTTGCAGAGTGGAAAGAGAACTGTAGAATGGAGCTGTGTGAGCTACTGCGTCCACTGGTTCTCCAAGATGTCTCTATCCCTGCTCCTCTACCCCTGACGATGAGAGTGACAATTGCACTGTATAAACTTGGCAGCTGTGCGGAATACCGAGTTAAAGCCAATGAGTTTGGTGTGCACAAAAGCACCGTAAAGAAGTCCATGTATCTATTTGAAAATGCACACCACATCCCTCAAATTATAGGCTGCAGATGGAGCGCACATACCTGTGGCTTTAGGGATTTCATCAACTGAAAGGGACGGCCCTCATACATCCTACAAGCAGCTGTGGAAGGCAGATATTGGTAAGAATTACCCCTTAATCTAGAAATGTGCTGATTTTATGTTCTTCTTTCTGTGCCCAGCCCCCTCCATAGTTCCCATCATGCACCAGATCAGCTCCACCATGAAGAGCTTCACATTGTCATGGCCACAACCCGAACAGCCCAACGGCATCATTCTGGACTACGAGCTGCGCTACTATGAGAAGGTAAGCTAAGGGTGCGTGTGTGTGCGTGTGTGTGTGTGTGTGTGTGTTTGCATATCTCCGTACTATATATTTGTGTATGAATGCATTTGCACATGTATCTGTGATAGCACCAACTCCTTAAATACTAGGTGTGTCTCTAACTCTGCACATGCATAGCAAACCGCACGTACCACCAAACCTCCCCCGGAAATCTGCTAGCGGAGTCCCCTGGGTTGATAATATGTTCTTTCAGTGTGTTCGCTCCGTCTCTCCCACTGTTCTTTGGTTTCTGCTGCTGATGAAGTGAATAGGTTGACCTCTGCTCCAGGCCCACTCTGCACAGCAGAGCAACCCGTCCCACTGTGAAAATGCATTGCGTCTCGGGGGGGGTCACATCGACCCGTCTGCTCCCGCACAATACGGCTGTTTTATTAAGCCACCGGCCCTACCCCACAGCGTCTGCGCTGCTTCAGTATTGACCTGTAGGCTTTTCTCAAGGCCTTGGACATAATGATACTGAGAGATCGGAGACTCTAGCTTTTTGTTTGGGCCCTTGTTTGTCCTCCTAAAGCTGATCGATAGGTATAGCAAGGTTGTTGTTGTGTGTGTGCTTTTTTTCTCCCTGCCTTTGTCATCTCAAGCTAAGAGTTTTGCGAGACTTGGTGCACCTTCACCCATGTTCTGCTCTTCAAATAAAAGATAAAAATCGATCGAGGTTAACATAATAGATGTTTTTTTTCTGTTCAGTTTATTTCACACAAAGTCATTTCGGCTGAGGTGCATAGATCAATATTCACCATTCTAACTTAGAATAGTGTCTGTCACGTTTTGTCTTTTCTATCAGAGAGAACAAAAATCATGTTTTTAAATGACGTTTGCAGTCGGAAACTCTAGTCATCCAGTAATAGATGAGTCGCTCGCTGTTTTCCCCTCTGGCATTGCACAGGTCATGAAATTGAATCCGATTGCCGTGGCCCTGAGAAACCTTATCTGCCAGACGGCTTAGTGTCGTGTAAATAACACTTATACAGCCTCCCATTAGCTCATGAATATCAATGAAACCTAATCCTATTGATGTTTATGTAGCGTGTCCTCACACAAATAGATGAGCACGCCGTAATCACAAATTAATGAATTAACGAGGATAAGATTGCTAATTGCACTGGGGTGATTCAGGTGACAGAGAGGTTGTGCTCTCCACTCTCTCTACCTCTGTCTCAATGTACCTCTTCATAACCCCCTGCACCTGACTCTGTTTTTGGCTATTTACAAGGTATACAACCATGAGAGTGTGTATGAGTGAGTGAGAGAGAGAAAGTGAGCCAGAGTGATTGCTTGGTGACACACTGGGCTGTGGAGATGAGATTTCCGCGTCGGTGGTCCTTTTCTGACACACTGTATTTTGAACCTGACAAGGCCTTTTATTGGCTCTAAACCGACTTCTCTTCAACCAGGTACTGCAGTCCAAACTGTCACTGTAGTGTGACATGTTTGTGTGTCTGTGTGTGCATGTGTGTTTGCGTGTTTTTGCACCAACCCCTGACCAGAAATTGAAAACCAAGCCGTGGCAAATTCTGGCAAAAAAAAAACTGAAGTAGAAGTATGCCATGTGGGCAATTTCCATAGCACATAAAGTTTACAACCTGTTATAGGCATGCGACAGAGTGACGACACGTCTACATAAATACCCAGCCTCAGACACACTGGCTGAGGTTACTTGCATGCTTAAGTTGCGCCTGCTTGCTGCATATAGGAAGGCAGGGGAATTAAATTGCATTCCATCGAGGTCAGTCCTGCCACTTCTCCATTGATTCTCTGAATGGTTGAGAGGTCCAGAAAATCGGGAAGCTCCTCACAGCCGTAAAGTGATGATGTGGCCTTTTAGTCATAAAAGGCAATTATGGAGGCATGTCCCTCACCGTGTCTATAACACACTCCTCTGCACACTGCCAGCTTTACCCAGAGCCATGGGGAACTTATAGGCTAGATAATGCAACCATTAAAATCCAGAGCTTTTTTTTATAAAAACGGCCTTGCCATCCCCTCCTACTCTTTATGCGTCTCAGTGATGGTGATATTAATCTTGGTGGTGTCACACTGTTATGGTTCTGGAGTTGATTGTCTCAGCGTGCCTGGCGCAGTCAGCTGGTCCTGAGTGCAGCAGAGAGCTGTCTCGTTGCACACTTCATCTCACAGGAAGCCTCCCATAACCACATGCAATAGCAACTTCTCCTTCAGCATGGCATATTGTCATACTTTTGGAGCGTAATCACCATTTGATTCAGCTGAACACCCGCAGATGTTGAACCAGCAGCTCCTTAACTTTTAGCTCACTGCATATCCCAGGATGGACAGTAGCATGAAGGAGGAGGAGGTGGGTAGCTACTTAAAAGCGGTACATTTTGGAAAGTAGACTTGAAAAGAGGTATTGAGTGCTGAAGGCTATTCACTCAAACAGACTCCACTCCCCTCTCCAGCCTACCTTCTCACTGCAGAGTAAGTGGTCCTGGGACCCTGTAATTTGGGAAGCGAGATGAAATGAATTAAAGGTCTACAGAGAAAAAAAGTGGAGTCTTATTCTCTCGTTCTCCCCTCTTTCTCTCATACTCTTTTCCTCTGGTTTCCCTGAAAATTTGGGGCGGGTGGAAATAACTCAGCATAGCGGAGGTCAGGCCCTCCATTAAGGCTGGAGCAGAGCAGCCACTGGCTCTGGTTACTGATGGCTCTGTGTGTGTTGGTGTAAGAGAGAAGTGTGTGTGTGTGTGTGTGTCTGAAAGTGAGAGGTGTGTGTGTGTGTGTGTGTGTGTGTGTGTGTGTGTGTGTATGTGCTGTGCGCAAGTGTCTGCAGTAGTTCAGGTGTATCCTTCCTGGACTGCACCAGCATTGTCACACAGCATCGGGATGAGTTGGAGAGCAAATCGCAAAAAAGTCTACAGCATACTGACCATGACACCGTCTGCATTTTTGGCACTCTGAAATTCCCCTTGTGCTCTGCGTACAATTAGCGATTCCTCAGAAGAGAAGCCAGCAGGAAGTATTTACTATTCTTTTCTTCTCTCTCTGCCAGCCTTCAGACTACACTAGGACACTTCAGTACACACACAGATGTTGTACAGACATGTTTAGATTTTTAATGGAACCTGTGAAGAGCAGGACTTGTGCCGGGCTCCCACAGTCCCCTAGCTAGGGTATTCATATTTTCTCCTTCAGACACGCTCCCTCTTTTCTTCTCTCCCTCTTTTGTTTCTCTCTCCCGCCCAGCTTACTGGGGGCCTGCTTGTTAGTCTCCAGGTGAATGGAATAGATACAAAGAGACGGTCTGAAAAAGAGGTGGCTGCAAAAAGAAAATAAACTGAAAGAGTGGAAGCAAACCATTTTTTCCCCATTCCTTCAGAATTCACTCATTTTTTCCCTGATTGAGATGATTCTTCTCACCTCTCTATTCACAAGCTCACTGTGGTTTAACAGGCAGCTCTGCAGAAGCACAGTGAAAAGAAAGTCATTGCTTTTCATTGTTCAATATGGTGATTTAATTTGTTTTCACACTGTATTAGTTTTTTATGTTTTTTTTTTCCCCCCCAAAACGATTAAAACATTTAAGTGCTCATTGATATCAGATTCAAACTCCCTTGTATTTCCATGCAAAAATAATTACCATTTTCTTTTTAGATTAGAATTCATGAGGTAATGGTAATTATTTGCATTTGGTAATAAAACCCATCTAGTCTCTGAGATTTAAATTGTTTGCCCAGATTTCCTCTTTTTTCTTTTCTTTTTACCTTAGGCAATACATTTTAATCAGGAACATTAATAGGAGAGATTTTCTCCTTTCATTTCCGCTTTACAAACATAATATTAGAATGTTCTCTCTCATGCACTTCCCCCTCTTTCCCTTTGTGTGTGTGTGTGTGTGTGTGTGTGTGTGTGTGTGTGTGTGTGTGCGTGTGTGTGTGTGCGTGTGTGTGTGTGTGTGTGTGTGTGTGTGTGTGTGTGTGTGTGTGTGTGTGTGTGTGTGTGTGTGTGTGTGTGTGTGCGCATGTGTGTTTGCATGCATGCATGTGTGTGAGCCTGTGAAGAGGACACATGGTATCCCACCATGTCTGTCTTCATGCCAGGTGGCCATGCTGTCCATTTTGGGGGGTTGGCATTTCTAAAACACACACACACACACACACACACACACACACACACACACACCACACCACACCACACACACACACACACACACACACACGCGCGTGGGAACACGCACACACACACACACACATAGCTGGCTCAGCTTTTTTTATAGAAGGGACAGGAGAGATTTATTTGGCTGGGGTTCCTCTCTACTGGAGCATGTGTGAAAGGTGTGTGTTGTGGTGCAGTTACCAGATGACAGACTTAGTGCTTGGCCATCACACAGAACACAGGACAGAGTCTCTTCAGACAATAACCAATAAATAATATCTATAAGGAAAACCATTCTTGGCAGCTTCGCCTCAGTTGTTCCTTTGTGTCAGTGATCCAACTGAACGATACAGAGACCGAAATACCTGCAGCGTTCCCTGTCTGTCACTCCTGGCACTGCGTTTGATTGGCTGCTCTCCCATCTGCCCTCCCACCTGCCACCCTGTCTTAATTTAGCAAGTAAGGGTGTGGTCCTCCTAATCCCCATTTGACTGGCAGCAGGAGAGGACCTCTCATGGCTGGAGGTCCCTCCTGGCATGGTCGCTCATTGGCTATCCCGAACCTGCTGCACTGCCACCTGCCAGCTCATTTTGAGGCGGCAGATGTAGGTGTGTATGTGTGCGTCAAATAATCCCCATTTGACTGGCAGCATGAAAGGGCCGCTCCTGGTTGGTGCTTCCTCAAGGGATGCTCCCCCATTGGCTTTCTGCCATCTGTCTGCTCACCTGTCCTCCATTCAGAGTCAACAGATGGGGGTGTGGTCCCGTGAACTGCGGAATAACTGATAGCAGGAGTAGGCCAATCCAAACCCCAGGTGGTCCGTGTTCACTCAACCATGGTGTCACAGATGAATATGTGATTTGGGTCCTCTCGTGGGGCGTCATCACTTCCTTCTGTGTATGCTGCAGTACTTTCAAATGCACAAGGTGCTACTTTAAAGTCATGTTTCAGAATGCTAGACCATTAGTATGCAACACAGAGGAGAGATGACAGATTGGGTGATCTAATGGACAAAAAGGTCTGTGAAATGATTAAACTCTCTAAACCAGTTACATCTTGCATTCCATTTATGAGCATCTCTTTCCTCTCAGAGATAGCATGAAAGCCCATTGGTGTGATCCCAACCTAAGCCCAGCTAACATTTGTCTTCATCAGGCACAGAGTGTCCAATAAGAGCTAATGTGATTGCACACATCATTATGTGAGGGGCCAGATTTCATAGCTGTGTTTACCTCGTCTGCTCAATGACGGAGCAACCGGAATGATTCAATTACACCAATCAGATTGGATAATGATTTCGGTGTGGGCTGCCTCTGCCTCGAGTTTCTTATCTCTTCCTGCCATCATCTTCCATCCTCCTCCTCCTCCCTCCCTCCCTCCCTTCCTTCCTTGCCTATCTATTTTTTCCACTCCCCATTGTAGTCAGCTCATATTTTCATAGAGTATTCTCTCAGAGTACTCATACATGTATGATGTGCTGTAATCCACTATTAAGCACTAGTATGTTTACCAAGCTTAGAAAACAGCCTGCCTCTCTTTACACTATTTTACTGACACAAGGAATTTTGCTCCTTCACTCTCAACCCTCCCTCCCCCTCTCTCCATGTCTGTATCTAGCTATCAGCAGCCTGCAGCGGTGGGTGTAGTGTAGGTGCGGTCTTATTTTCTGGCTGTCATATTCACTCTGGGTTATGGGAAGGTGACAGGCCTAAGTAATTACTGATCCCCCATAGCAGATACCTGCAGCATCCGCCAAACTACACTGCAGCAGACTGACTTGCTGGCCCTCTTGGGCCTGGAGAGAAAGGCCCACAGTCCAAACCCTCGCATTCGGGTAATGGATGGCTGCATGCAGGCACACGCACAGACATGTGGGCATCCATACGTGAACACATCCATACGTGGCATGTACAGGCGCACACACACATACACACACACACACACACAAAGACACACACAGACACACAGACACACAGACAAAAAAGTTTTGAGAAGATACAAACAGATTTTTTATTATAAAAACAATGCATACAAAAATAGAGCAAATAAATAGAATCTTACACCAAACAACAATTGCACAAAGGATTTTAAAGCATTCCTTTTTATGAAAAAATAAAATGGTCCCTGTGGGTGGAATTGGCCTGCCATCATATTTAAAAAGCCAGCTACTTCAGACAACAACGAACAAGGATGTAATGTTCTAACTTCTTGCAGTAATTAAACTGCCTCATAAAGCACATCTGAAGAGACAAATATGCAATGCTATTCTATTACTGTTCAGACACAGCTATTGCTCTTTGTAATTTGCAAGAAATGATTGCCTTTAATTACCACATTGTGTGTGTGTGTTAATGTATGAGTGGGAGATGCTCTGTGTGTGTGTGTGTGTGTTGTGTGTGTGTGTTTTAATGTGTGCACACTTACATGCAGCTTTGTGTATTTGAGGATGTGCCCATATGTGTGTACATGATCAGACATTTTCTGTGTATTTTCTTGGCCTCTGTTGTTTTCTGGCCTTGAAAAATGTGGAAAAACATCACCACTGTTGCTGTGAAGTGCCTGCTATTGAATAGAGCCACCGTGATCTTTGAAACAGCCCCACTACTCTCAACAGTGGGCACCACTGTTCTCTCTGTGGTGTTTATCTACTGTTTTTCATCTACCCTCTGTCAATATGCTTTATCAGAAGTACACTATACATTTCCTGTATCTCTCTGGCGTCGACCAACTGAAACATACTGTTCAAAATGATTTCTGCCAAATTCAATCTACTCTCCCATACTATTTCCCTGAACACACGATGCTTGATAAGCTTGTTTGTAGTCCCACTGCCATCTCACTCATGCGACTATACTACTGTAGCTTGTTATAGCACAGCTTTCTTCACTGTATGGTTTAGTGCTTTACTACAGTCTTCTTCTCTGCGTGGCTTTGTGCTAACCTGGTTCCTGTGTTCGATGCTCCCTCCAGGACCATGCAGAGATTAACTCCACCATGCTGAGGAGCCAAACTAACACTGCGCGCGTGGAGGGCCTCAGGCCGGGCACTGTCTACGTGGTACAGGTGCGGGCGCGGACCGTGGCCGGCTTTGGCAAATACAGCAGCAAGATGTGTTTCCAAACCCTCACAGATGGTAAGGATGGCCGAGCCAGGAGAAACAGCTCTCTCTCTCTCTCTCTCTATCTCTCTCTCTCTCACACACACACACACACACACTCTCTCTGTCTCTCTTTCCATGTGTGGTTGCATGATTATTAGTAGGTGAGATGGAGGGAAACTGTAATGTTTGATTGCACTTCTATTTCTACAGCTAAATTAATTTCCTTCGCGGTCAGGTTTGAGTGTGTGTGTGTGAATATATAGAATGCTGAGTGTCTTTTGTTTGTGCAACTAGCTGCGCTTGATCCAAAGTGCTTAGCTAATTGGTTTTTCACCCGGCCCTTCTGTTGCTGGAGAGCTACACCAGAATGCGTAGCTGTGATTAGTGGTTGATGTGATTAATTTTTTGCCATGGGGGGGTTGGATCGTTGGAGAGGGGAGGGGCCGAAGTGGAGGTGCAACACCTGCTGCACTGGCAAGGTTGGGATGTGGGACCACGTTTATGTATGTGCAAGGAGGTGTGTGTGGTGGAGGTGGTGCCGCTACAGTCTTCATACCTCTGCCATCCCACGCTCCCAAGTCACAGGAAGTGCAGGATGGATACAGCGTTTGACTGGATATGTGTCAAATTTTTGAGATTGGCCAAAACACTGCTCCACTGTGCCATGTTTGACAGTTCGCCTGCTATCCTATTATGGGCATAGATCATATTGTATCAAAGACAGGAGTGACATTTCCACATTGTGTTGCGCTAATGAAGATGATAACGATGACTAAGACGGTGATGATCTTGAGGGAGGGGAAGGTGGGGAGGAGAGTAATGATGATGAAGATCATCACTGTGGCCATTTACCTGTGTAGAGCAGATGCAGCGGCGCAGTCCTGGACCCTCTGCTCTCCCTCACGGCTGCAAAATCTCTCACACACACACTCACACACACACGCACACACTGTTTACGGTTCATCTGTTGGCTTGCCGCCATAGCACGACATTCGTCAAAGCAATTAGCAGCAGACGCTAGAGAACTGACGACATCACACCCACGGCACCACCTACCCCCCCCCCCCCCCCCCCGCCCATCTCCTCACTCCCTGTCACCCGGCTCCCCCGTCTTGTCAAGCCATCTCCCCCGACCGGCGCTCCCCTCCCCTCCCTGCCTCTCCTCAAAATATATAATCCCTTTTGTCTTCCTGTCATCACGTTTTCATACACCTCCACAAGGTGTCCCTTCACCGCCTCTGCCAGCACACACACACACACACACACACACACACACACACACACACACACTGCTGCCAGGGGGATTTGATTGGCAGGTGTGATGAGAAAGAGGTGATTGGTCCATCAGCGAGGTGACTGATGTCACAGCTCTCCAGTTCTCTAATAGGCTGAGGCATGGAGAACTAACTGATTGTAATAGGAGCCTATTTACTGCTGGGACAGGTAGCTGTGTGATTTCTGGCTGTCAGGCAAAATCACCATTCTCATATGGGTGAAAGGGAGATTTATCTGGACCTCTCACACCTAATATGCATCAAAAGAGAACAGGAAGACTGTCTAGAAGCCTGAGCAGCTGGAACATCATTCACACTGTTTGGTTGAAATGTACTTGATAAATGTGCAAGTTAAAAGAGTGAGCAATTCCTGTCACATTGAGTTTCCCCAGATATCCCAGCTCTCTCACTGCTCCGAAGATGCATTAGTTCTCCCTTTATCACTTTAATCCAATAGGCCCATTCTACACGGGGGATTGGATTTAGAAGCTGCTGATTTGCCTGCAGCATGCTAAATGTTGCGTTGCTTTAACTACAGTACTCACTGGTGCCAAAGTCAAGGGAAGACAGGCACACAAAAAGATGAGTGAGGATTCTGCAGTGTATGTGTTTTTAGGCAGTCATTTAGGCTGTCCTCTGAACTGCCACCAACCCATCCCCGGCTATATTCGGCATGTCTGGGCTGTGTGCATGATTGGCAGCGTGTGACTTCTGTTTCAGCACCTCCGATACAACATTCCAAGGTGCACTTTCTCGTCCGCTCATTTCTGACAGCTATGGCGACAGAGAAGGCAGAGAAACACTGAGAGGCCCCCCCTCGCTCTTTCTCTCCACTAGTTTTATGCTTCTCTCTCTCTCGCGCTCTATCTCTCTCTGCCTCTCTCCTGGTTTATCAAACACAGCCTGTCAGTCAGGCTTGCAAAAGCTCACTGGATTTCACTCAGCCTCGCAGCTGAGAGATCTATATGTTTTCTTTATCCATCACTACACCCAGTCTAACCATTTCTGCTCTGCCTCTTCTTCTTCTTCTTCATCTTCTCCCTATCTCTCCCTCCTACCCCCACACCCCTCCCTGTGTGTTATGTAGATGACTTCAAGTCGGAGTTGAGGGAACAGCTTCCTCTGATTGCGGGGTCAGCAGCAGCAGGAGTGGTCTTCATCGTTTCCCTGGTGGCCATCTCTATCGTATGCAGCAGGTACTCACATGTTCCTCTCTCTGTCTCTTGCAGTACATGCAGACACAGTTGCCAACTTGGCCACTTTGTTGCTAGATTTAGCGACTTTTCAACTTGGTACGGCTGATGCCATGATTACCTATAAATCAGCTATAAATCTATTTAAATAAATAAATAAATAAATAAAATATATTAATATTGAAATTAGTGTTCAAAACATTCAGTTCAAAATTCAAATGACGTCATCTAGCAACTTCTTGCAACTCTTCGACCAGCCAATATGTACTTACCAGAGCTGAACCAAAGTTAGCAGCTAAAATATTTGAGGATACTTCAGGTAACGTTACACACCAGGCAGACCAACAGTCTCTAGTGCTTTCCTCCATGTATTATTTCATTTGTCAAGATCTTTCTAAGGTGACAGAGGTGGGTCATATAATTTGGGAGATCCCAACACAGCTGTCTTCCATCATCCGTTCGAAGTTGAAGTGGAACTAGGAACAAAAATGTAATCACTGGGAGAATTCGAGAGCCAGATTTTTTCCCCAAATGTGATTGATTCTCGAGCCATGACCACTGGGCTCATTTGCATAATATTAAATCTTTTCAACTTTTCTCATTGCATTGCAGGCCTGGTTTGCGTCACCACCTATCCTGTCATGCCATGTGTGCGCAGTTACTCACTTGTCATAGACAATGAATGGAGGCAAACTGATCGGACCTGTCCAGTATCAGAATTTCCCATTCCCTACAATAGTTGCACCGATAGGGGCATAAAACTGACACCTGGCAACTCATCTGCTATGTGTGTTTTTGGGACATATTAGCACTTGCTAGATATATAATTCATATCCACTAATAGTTAAATGTGCACAGGCACTGCCCATATTCTTTGAAACACATTTGAGCTTTTCACAGATACACATATGTTTAGAGGAAGCAATCGATTTGATGGAAAGCGAAGCAAGGTCAGCACAGTTGACACATTTGAAATGGAATATTCAATTCCACAGAGAACTAGGCTCCCACTTTGCCCTGTTAACTTACTCAAGCCCAACCAATTTAATTTTCCAACAGTTTGTCACATTGTCACATTCCCATCTTACTCCTCTTTAGAAATGTGAAAGTTGAATTTTCCGCTGTGCTGCGTGCGACTTTGAGCAAATAAGTGTTCATCAAACGGGCCAGGCTCTTTTGATGCTGAGGCAGAGGAGACAGATGAAAAGCACAGAGATCCTATCAAGGTCTAATTAAAAATCAGCTCATTTTCATAAACTTCATTTGCCATCACTAACCCTCTGCAACTGATTCAATTTCAGCCATGTCATTTTCAGGCCATGTAGAGACACACAGACAGTAATAAGGCCTCGTTTACACTTCCTTTCATCCTGTCGTCTCTCTCTCTGTCTCTCTCCCTCTCTCTCTCTCTCTCTCTCTCTCTCTCCCCCTCTCTCTCCCCCTCAGGAAAAGGGCATACACTAAGGAGGCGGTGTATAGTGACAAGTTGCAGCATTACAGCACAGGAAGAGGTGAGTCCTCTAAGAGCTCCTCCAAGCTAACGGCTAGTTAGCCATAATTATTTATGAATGCCCAACGGCCTGTAGCCTACACCTGATGCTCACCTGTCATGTTGCTGTATTGTCTGGTATTATGTGTTGTATGTGTTGTTTTTAAACATATGGTTCTCATTGTGCCTGGGGAGAGGCCAAAGATTTTCCAGCTGAGGTTAGAAAAAGTAGGCCTAATTCTATTCTATTCTATTCTATTCTATTCTATTCTAAATTGTAGGATGTTTCTAATATTCCTCAATAATGTGTTTTATTTAAGGGTAACTTCTAACCATAGCCAAAACATTCCTTTTGACATTGTGAATTAACCTGCTCTCTTTAGTCAACTCCTCTTCTCCTGTCATATGGTATCATATATACGTAGAGTGGAAATGAATAGGGAGTTGGCTAAAGAAGAGAACACCTTAGGTAGCAGACTTCTGTGGATTTAAATGACATTTTCCTTCCTGTGTTCAGTGACATTGACTGACACTCATCTCTCAGGGCGGGAAGATAGCCGTGATTGAGTCATGTTTTAAGCACTCCCCAGGCACTGACTGATGAGGGGAAGGAGCCTAGAGGGACACACACATACAGCCACACATACACACACACACACACACACACAAAAGGGTGTGTATGAGTTTTGTACCTCAAATGAAAGCCCTATGTACTGCCGACCTAGCAGTCTGAAAAGGGGCTCACTCGAGGGGATAGAGTTTTGTTGAGCCTGACACAGCAAAGCGTTTCAACACAGTTACTTTGTGTCACGGCTACAGCAGTGGCAGCCGGGGGCTCATTAAAAACGCTGCAGGCAGAAGAAAATGGCTCCCCTTTCTCTGTGGCAAATCTCAGAAGAGTCAGTTTTGTCACAGGCTATCTTTGAGAAAACCAAATGCAATTAACATAAGTGGGAAAAATAAACAAAAGATGAGAGACGCTTACAGCCCTAATTATCAAATAAGCAATTTGAAGTGGAGAGAAAATAAAACACTGATAAGGGATCCTATTCATAGGTTTATTCCTTCAACCCTCACACCACCACCACTCATAACGTAATCCCCCAACCCATGATGCATTGTTTTCTCCTATTCTCTCAAGATTTGACTGACAGTTTTGTAATTACAGTATTCAGCGCAACAATAAAACAGGGCCACTCAGCCAATTGTTTTGGGTGAAACTCCAATCCCAGCTGCCTACTGTTCCAGCTGTTGCCGCACACATCAGGCGATGTCTCCACAGATTAGTTTATCTCCAGCCTACCTAATGTGACAGGCTTGAAGATGCACATTGTTCCCTACTGTAAGGTCAGTTAGAGGAGTGCAGCTGAATGGTCATGGTCATGGATGTCAGGCTTTAAAACATTATAGAGATCACCAAGCACTGCCCCAGTGGGCGGGATGTCATGACAAGCAGATGGGAACACACGCATGAACACACACACACACACACATCCTTCCCACCCATGCATCGTTGCTTGTGTGGCCTGGAGAAATAGCCTCCCTCAAAGCCACAGACACATTTTCTTTATAATACCCACATCAGCACACAGCAGTTATCACCAGCACCCATCCACACATATTACACACACCTCCCTGCATCTGAGACTATTGCCTGTTTATCCTGAATGCAGCCATCCCCTTCTGCTCTTATCCACACATCAACAACCTGTCAACATCAGTTGATTAACAGACAGTTGCAAGCATTTTTACTATACGCCCTAATACATCTGTACATATGACAACCAACACATCTTCAAGTCACACGTGTTCCAGCCCCGTTTGTCGCTTGTGTAGCTTCAGCTGTTGTTTGTGCTTCAGCATCTGGTGTTCCCACCGACTGACGAGTGGATTAGACACACAGTTAACAGATCTGGTTATGGTTCGGTGCCAAATATGCTTATACTTTGATCGGCCCTTTTGCCTGTCACTGCATGCTGCAACTATAGTAAGGAAATTAAATCTATGTAGAGAAATGAATACAAATGGCAGTGAACTACACAGTGTTTGGGGTAAGGCAAAAACAGAATTGGCAACCATCTGTAGATTTGCTTTGGCACTGGCCTCAGATAATAGCGATTTTCATCATTCTACAGATTATAGGTCAAACCGTTTATTTCGTGATCAGAATTCCATTTATCACACTGTGAGGATTTGCAGAAGGCACTGCATGCCTGATAAACCCAAATTAACATTTTACTATCTATACCATGTGGCCGTTAATCACATATGATTTTTAGATCCCTCTATGATTTTCCTACTAATAACCCTCAGTGTGCATCTGGTGATTGATTTTCTCACATCAAACGCTGGATAATTAGTTTGTGTTTATGAAGTAAACTCAACTCATTATATTCACATGGCCACAGAGTAGATTAGTGTGTATCTTGGACCCACATGAAATGGGAATATATTTACTATAGGCCTATGACATATTGGAATTGTTTATGTTAATTTCTCAAAATGGATAATCACATAATGTTAAATGCAAATATTGACAGGCAAGAGGAATTAGAAGAAATTATTTTTGCCTTTGCAAAAGCCTGTCATATGAAAGAATTCCTGTAACTTACAAAGATGGCATTTATGAAGCCACTGTTTCCTTCTGACAGCGCCGTTAGTCTTTAGGCAATACGTAAATGCTGTGTTCTAGGACAATCAATTTGATTTTACCCATAGCCAGTAATAGATTAATGTAAGCATTAGTGCCATTGGGTTGATTTGTGGATACATTAGGGCCATTCAGTAAAGGAGCAGCGCAGACTAATAGCAGGGTAAATGCTGGACATTGGTGAAAATAACATGGTTAAGTGCTATGCAGTAAACAGTAATTTATAATGCTGATCAACTTAATGCTCTTAACCATTTGAACAATTGTGTCAGAGCCTAGAGATTTAGTTCGGATTTATAGATGTAAATTCAATGGGTTAATGAGTTTGTCTGTTTTGCCTATTTATGCTTTATATATGGCCATCTAATCGAAAAGGGCCGTGTATAATGTGGCCATGAGTCATTGCGGTATAGCCACACAGAGTTGTTGTTTTATATGTTAGTAAAAATAGAATTGACGTTTGGATACATTTGCTCCATACACTCAGATCAAGGAGCTATGAAATATTAAAGCAGGAATCTATTTTTTATCTGACGGCCATAAAAAGATGAGTCCAGTTAAACAGGGCTGCACCACAGGGAGAGAGAGAGATAAACTGTTTGCATTTTAAATTATACATGAAAGTGGGCTCAGGCCTGTGGATTAGAAAGTAATGGGTTCAAGCATGTGCGGGTGTGTGTGTGGGTGTATGTGCGTGTGTGTGTGTGGGGGGACGTGTTTGTGTACGTGTGTCTATGTGCATGTGTGCTTCTGACTGTGAGTGTATGTAGTCTCCATGTTTGTTGTTGTATATGTTTCATGCAGAGATTTTAAGTCCCACCCAGCGGTGCTGTTGAGTGAGCTGCTTGGCGACACTTGTAAATAGAATGTCATTATGGCATGCAAAGCTGTAAACCCTCTGATGGATTAACTTAAATCCAATCTGTATGGAATCTCTAATCAGCAATTACATTCACACAGACAGGGTTCAAGGCAATTAGTGCAGTAACTAGAATCAGCTTCCAGTCAAGAGTGAGGTGAGGCACTTTGATCCCTCCAAGACCAGACCTTATCCTCTCCCCCCGTCTCTTGAGACCCCGCCCTCTCCCTGTGTTGCTCATGCAAATGAACAGGCACAAATTGACTTGATGGAGATGGGTTTATTCCAATCATGGCTGCCAAGGTTTTGACTAAACAGCTCTGAGAGGAGGGCTGCCTCTGGGTGTCAATGTAGAAATGATGATTTGACGTCTGCTTGCTTGCCGTTATGTCCGTGCTGTGGCAGCATGTATTGAATGTGTTTACAAGTGTTGTTCAGCAGTCCTCCCCACCCGGCCTGTCGACCCAGAAACAATCTGTCCTCCGTTTGCAGACATCTCCAGTCTGTGAACTGAGCTCACCTATCGCAGAACGGCATAAAGAGCCAGTTGATAGCGCGGTGGTTTTATCTCTTTATGAGCTCCTATAGGGAAAGGCTTCGGGGAAATTGGTTCTACCACTATCAAAGAGCAGAGACTGCTAGGGTAAGGGATAAAAGGGAAAAAAAATCTGTCTACATTTACTCTTTCTATATCCCTCCCTCTCTCTCTCTCTCTCCCTCACTCTCTCTCTCTTTCCTGGTCTGCTTTCCCCTTCCAAACACTGAATCATCAAACCACCATTTTGTTGTCTGCTCTACTCGGAGGAGAGGTTGTTTCTGTAATGGTGCGCACATACTATTAAATGTGTGCAATATGTGTTAATTCATATTCATTTACATACTGTAGTACTCTCGCCCGCCTCTGACGAGGACCATAGAGTAAATGGACTCATCATCATTTACCACTGTTAAGAGCTTGTAGTGATTGTAAGTGATGCTGTGTCACACACCATGATTTAAGATGTGACTTGAAGTGTGAGTGCATTCACCAGCCATTTCACAAGACATCAACCAAAGAAAAAAAAAAAAGAACAGTTTCCTCTTCTGGAATGCTCACTGAGCACTTTGGTTGTTCTAGAACTCTCTTTGCGAGCCGACATGTCTAACTGCCCCTCCCCACTGGGCTGCCCGACCCACTTCTCAGGCTCTCCGGGGATGAAGATCTACATTGACCCCTTTACCTACGAGGACCCCAACGAGGCCGTCCGCGAATTTGCCAAGGAGATTGACGTCTCGACTGTCAAGATCGAGGAGGTCATTGGTGCAGGTACAGTAAATGAATGCTGTGGACCCAATGTTTTTGTGTGCATGTGAACATGGATTCTCATGTTTTCACGTATTTCTGTTCATTAATGTGTTATGTATACAAGCCTACATGTGCAGACTAACAAGTTTAGCCTGAATCTGTCTGAGGTCCGAAAGCCCAGCCCCTTTGGTGGCCCCATCTGATGGGAACATGTCAAGGGCCCATGTCAAGTGCACTAGCAGCATATAGGCCAGCTACCCAGGGACTTAATGGCAACAGAAATAACTCAAGCCTTGTGGCCCGCTCCCTGGTCTTTCTCTGTCTCCGGGTCCTCTCAAAGGAGCTCTCGGTCATGTTCTGCCTTGCATCATCTCTTTTCATTTACTTCAACATTACATGCAAGAGATGTACACTATAATTTTCTGCACATCATCTCTTATTAAAATATATTTTTTTGGTGAAATTCATTAACATGTAATTGCTAATTGCTTTGAGGTGAATGCCAGCAAAGACTGGAGACTAAAATAGCTTCAGCCTAATATTTGTGCACTTACCTGCTGAAACAGTTTATTATGTGCAGTGTGTCTCCAACATGTCCTTTTCAACAGGACAGGACACACCTTCTTTACAGCATGGAGGGCATGCTGATACTGTACAGTATGTGTTGGTTCATACAGAGGCTGAAATACCCCTGGTAATGAGACCAGGCCTGGAATAGCTCCTGCAGGCTGGCCTACTCAGCAAGCTAGGTGTGAGGAAGTGACAGAGATAGGATAGGGGTAAGGATGCAGGGGGACTAGCTAATTAAAGATTTCCGTTTTTGTTGATTTCACTGTGTGGTATCTCTGCAGGACACCAAGGTGGTGATAATTAATCAAACGGGTTCCAGATATTTACCGGATAGTGCTTGGCTGTTATTCTTTGATTGGGGAATATGAATCCACTTGGCAGACTTTTTTAAGATAGATGACTACTGTGAGTCAGTGGAGCCCTACTGTTCATAATGCCTTGAAGGAGCAATACTAAACAGAATTGGACAACACTTAGCATGCCTGATGTAGACTAAATCAAGATCTATAGCGCTCTTGGTAATATTTTTGCTCAGGCACAAGGGATACAAATTAGCCTGATAAATGAATAGATTTAGATCTAATCAACTCTCCTAAGCTTTTGTCTGATATCTTAATCAGTTTTTGTTTGTGACAGTGCAACAACAGTGCGCCTCTCTCTGTTTTCCCCCCTAGGTGAATTTGGGGAGGTGTACAAGGGCCGTCTGAAGCTGCCTGGTAAGAGGGAGATTTACGTAGCCATCAAGACCCTGAAGGCGGGCTATGTGGAGAAGCAGAGGCGGGATTTTCTGTCTGAGGCGTCAATCATGGGCCAGTTTGACCACCCCAACATAATCCGCCTGGAGGGCGTGGTCACAAAGAGCCGTCCAGTCATGATCGTCACAGAGTTTATGGAGAACGGTGCCCTTGACTCTTTCCTCAGGGTGAGTGATTTTTTGTTTTACATACTAAACTGCATCTTAACAACGTGCAAACAGTTTATATTGGGTGAAGGAGCTCTGATACCTCATATCACTGGTCAGGTCTAATGTTACCATGCCGCGAGTGTTAATATCCTCTTATCTGGTGAGTCCAAGAAAGTCATATTCAGGAGAGGAATGGAAACCTTGCACTATGGAACTGAGGAGCTAATTGAGAATAAATGGTTGAACAGGCCCAGAAAAGGAGTTCAGGCTATGAATCCCCCCCTAATAGAAATTTAAATCAGCCTTTTGAACCATTCCAATGCAAACAGAGAATATGTTTCATGACAATGAGCGTGATTCAATCATTCTTAATTTGAGAATTTCCGCTGTAGCTGTCCCTATCCTATAATTTCTCCATTAATGCTTGGAGCTATTAATGGACTCTTCGCTCTCTCTTTTGTAGTTGGGATTGAGCGGACATACAGCTTAATCAATATTCAACCGGCTTTTTTTCCTCCTTCAATCTCATGGATTGGTGTTCCATTCCACTTTGATCTAGGGTGGGTTTAAAGGGACCCTTTGAAGTTGGCTTTGCTAACCGCCACATCCGACTTGTGTTCCCATCGATCTCCCCTACCCTCTTATTTGTTAGTGTGTGCTGGGGTTCAAAGCTTGTTCTTCAGAGCATTCACACATGGGTAGGGGCACCATGTGTGGATGTTACTTATAGAGATGTATGCCTGCATGCCAGAATGGAACAATGCTCTAACACCCACAATGAGCAGGATCGGCTTCAGGAATCCATTTTACTTATCTAATATTTGTATTCTCTTCCGCTAGACATTAAGAGGAAGTGAAAGGCAAGACAAGGGCTCAGGATGTCGATTTTGTGATGGGAAAGTGTAAATAACAAATAACTTGAACCAGAGGGAGGGGAAGGAGCTCAAAAACAGAAATAAACAGAAATAATAACTTGCTTTAGAAAGAGGAAGTGTGTCATGCACAAATAGATGGGCAAGGCGGCGAGGTTAGGCTGTTTGTCACTTTGTTATGTACGTTCTAGGTGTGACAGCACATCTTGTCCCCTTGCCACTGAATGTGCCTTTACTTCCCAGCTGTGGTGACAAGGATGCGTCGCCAGGCTTTTCTAATTCTGGGAGAGGGTCCCACTGGACGGCCCTGATGCTAACTGTAACTCTGAGGACATCATGGCTCATCTAGTCTGGCTGGGCTAGTCTGTGTAGTACATCAGAGATCATTGCTGAATAGAGAACCAAATTAACACAGTAGATATTCAAAATAATAAGTAAATTTGAGCCTGGAAGTTTTAATTGCAATACAGAGATAGAATCAGTCAAGGATGTCTCCATGACTCGGTAAAGAACCATCATAATTAGTTCATTATCATTAAAAGCAGTAACATTAGCATTTGCTGAAATCTCTCTGCCTATCCTCCAGCTATCCCCACTTATGTTAATGATGCCAAAGATAATATCTAAATAACCATTTTCATTTGTTTCTCCTCTCTCCTTTAGCAAAACGATGGTCAGTTCACAGTGATCCAGTTGGTGGGAATGATGCGCGGAATCTCAGCAGGAATGAAATATCTATCGGAGATGAATTATGTCCACCGTGACCTGGCTGCACGCAACATCCTGGTCAACAGCAACCTGGTGTGTAAAGTGTCAGACTTCGGCCTGTCCCGCTACCTACAGGACGACACCTCAGACCCCAGCTATACCAGCTCTCTGGTGAGTGCTTGTACTATTTGTTTCTGTTGCTTTGAACAAAACATATGCATTGAATGTATCGTTTGTAAAGGTTTTTGATTACTAAGGCAGGCAAAATGCACTAAAAACCCATCACCTGTCAATCTCACCACTTTTGTTTCCATCTGACACTGTCTCTTATTCTTTTTGAAGATCTTAGAAATCCTTCACCTTTTCAGTACCTTTCATTTTATAGGAGCCGTCTCTCTTCTTCCTCATCCTCCTCCCTCCTCTTCACTTCACTCTGCAAGTCACGGACAGGAGGTCTGTCACATCTTCATTAGTGTGGAGACAAGCCTCCTCTGGGAAGGCCCCTCTCTCGTTGACATGCCCGGAGTGCAGAGAAACCAAAGGGCATCGCGGCCTCTCAAACTGACAGCTCCCACCCCCTCTCTCTCCCTCCCTCCTCTCTCTCCCTCCTCATTCATTATTACTGGGGCATCATGGGAGGCTTTGGCTCCTCATTAACTCCTCCACGCTACAGATCTGTAATTATTAGCAGCCATCGTTAGTTCATCTTCTGCCTCTCCTCTCCTAATTCAAAACACACTCACACCCTCGCAAACACACACGGCACAGGTCATTAGGACTCCCAGCATGTCTGAGTGTGTGTGTGTGTCTGTGTGTGTCTGTGGGAGTGTACAGGCATTCATGTGTACATGCATATGCATCTATGTTTTTGCGTGTGTGTGTGTGTGTGTGTGTGTGTGTGTGTGTCTGCAACACCTCATTGAGTCTGCTTTGAGACTAGAGTGCAAATGAGCTTGTTTTACTGCAGATGTATTGTGTGTTGCTGCCTGCAGTGTGAAGACAATAAGGTCCTATGTAGGGGAAACTGGTTTATAGAGGATAGAGAGGATAACCTTTTACCCTGCAATTTACTGAGCCCTGTCCTGCAGTTTACCTGTCATCAGCCTCCACTGGTCCTACACAAGTCAGTGTCTATTCTTTGGCCAGTCCCATTGGTTTACCTGGGAGTGAAACTACTCAGTTGTTTGATAAAATTACCTTGGGGCTTTTTTTTTCTGAGAATGATTCATATACGTACATGTATATACGGTGTTATGTAGGCACAGTATATTATGAATAAATATGAATATGATATGAATATATTATATTATGAAAAAGTGCCTATTTTAGGATTTGCTCAAAACTTGAGATCAAAAGCATGCAGTCAAACTGGCTGTGAGTCATTGTGCTACCCAGGTATGAAAAGAGACTTCTGAAAATAATTTGTCTTCATCTAAATATAGGAGAAGAAAAAAGACAACAATACACAATACACAATGTACTTTATTTCCACTTTCTCGGCTTAGCTCAGGTAGCAACCGCTCCTGTATGAGGATTATTACTAAAGCAAACACACACACACACACACACAAACAGACACACGCATATATACACATAGACAACAAGGCCCTGTGGAGACTGCTGATTGACAGGAGATGGCAGCTCAGGTGTGAACAGGAAGTGTGATAGGGGCCGGAGGGGATGTGACCTCACATTGGTGCGGTTGGGAGCTAATTGCTCCCCAGGAAGAGCTTGCTTTGTCTGTCTGACCCCTGTGGCTAAACCTTGCTGAATGGGTCTTATTGAGCAACAAAGAGGAGCAGCGCCTCTGTTGTCTGTGCCGCTGAGCTTGCTGATATAACAGAGAGGGAGTAAAAGGTGGGGATTGGATTATAGATTGTGGTCGGCATTTTGATGTTGTTTAATGCAAACAAAGTCTCCTTGAGGGCATTATCTGGAGAGTCAATAGAACAGGTGAGGTTTGAAGTTCGAACCTGGGGAGTTGTTTTGATGGCAACACAGTCAGGTTATTTTGATGGTGTGTTTTTCCCTGATAGAGATTTTAAAATGAGCACATCAAAGCTTTGGCTGCGCTTCACTCTCTTACTGAGTGCCGAATTATTATCATAAGCATCCAGATGAAATCTTCAATTCCATAACTATTTTTGTTCCTTCCGAATCAAAAGAGCAATTTCATTCAGATCCCACTACACACTGAGAGGTTGAATCCAGTTAAGTTCTCAAATTATTCCAAAAAGAAATGCAATTAACTTTTCCATCTGAAGAGAATGCATAAAGCGCTGAGCTGATGTTACCATAGACTTCCATTTCACCTGTTTTCCTGACCCTTTATCCCCTCTATTCTGGGGAACATGCCATCTGTGTTTAGGACACAAGCATGGGGGGGAGTCGGGGGTCCTTGGGTCTGGTACATCGTCCTATAATTAAGCCATGCACGGTGCCCTTCACTTCCCGACCTCTTCAGCTTATGACCCGACGCTAGCCAATCAGCGAGCAAGGCTGGCATGGCAGACAAGGCCGCGGGAATCAGGGAAATTAAATTCCGCTGACATGCAGTGATTTACATCACCATCGACCTCCTCCTCCGGCAAATTAATCACTTCTCTCCCACTACTCCTTTTCTAATTTTTCCCCACATTTCTAGACATACCAATTACAGTGCCTGTGGTGTGATGCTGGATGTATGGTTGGGAGGGCATGCTGGTAATTGTGTTAACCCTGGATGTGGGTTCACTCTGGATCTATGTAGTGGAGGTTCCAGACAGAAGGGGGCTGTCCTCCCTCTCTGTTGGCTGCTCACCAAAGTCGTGATTAATTAGGCTCACAGGACAATGTTTGGATTGCACTGGTCTTACTAAGGTGATATGTGCTAATTAATTTAGAGAGTTTGGGTGTGCTGTTTTGTGTTTTGCTGCAGCAGTGCACTTTCTTGTGTGTGTGTGTGTGTTTGTATTCATTGCCTGATTGGATAGACTTGGTTGCATGGTTTCAGGAGTAACCCACAGGCAACTCACCAGCTGGGGGTGAGATGTGACCCTGCTAATCTGGCAGAGGAGAGGATTGATTTTTGGACACCCTGCGGGCCAGGAAGACTTTCACATCACTCTCTTTATTTATCAATCCATCTATCCAAGGAGACATCCATCCATCCATCCATCCATCCCTGCATCCATTTATCTATCCATCCCTTTTCTCTGGCTGTCCACTTCTGTCCCATTCCAAGGCTTTTCCCTGAGGGACATACAGGCACATCTGAAGGACAAGCTCAGTGTGGGTGTGACGAATGGTGCGTCAAACTGTTTGCGGTGGTCATGATGTGTGTTTGTGTGTGTGTGTGTTTTATTGTGTGTCTGTGTTCATGGGTGAGTGTGTTTGGCAAGCGAAAGCTAGAGGTCTATTTGTGGTCATTGGGGTTTAATGCACAGTTAGTGGTGAAGATGACAGAGCTTAAGTGGTTGATAGTGAGAGTGTGTGTGTGTGTGTGTGTCCGTGTTTTGGCGTGGGGGCGTATAGCGTGTCAAGTCTGAAAAGGCTTGGATAAGTGGTGTTACACTTTCTATTGAGGGTTCATGCCCAGAGGGCCATAGTGAGGGCGGCATGTACGGTTCAAGAATCTCCGCTTGGGCCTCAGCTGACGTTGTGGTAAGGCAGCCTTTGCCTTGCATGTCACGCAATGTGTATGTTGCGACTGAATGAGCATATATGTGGTTGGAAGTGTGTGTTGTGTTTTTGTATGTCTGTGTGTACACATGTATGTCCCCAAAGTGCTTTTCTGTGTGTGTGTGTGTTTGTTTGTGTCATTGAGGCTGAGAGGGGTTGAACGGCGAGGTCACTCGGAGCCCGTAACAAAGCTCATCCGTCAAACCCCTGTAACTTGAGTGACATTCTCTCAGCTCTGCTCCGGCACTCACATACTCACTATGTGGACCGCGCTGTTGTTTCTGTCATTTGTCTCTTCTATTTGCATCCTTTCCCCTCCTCTCTGGCTTCGGGCCCATGTACTTTTTTGGCTTGTCTATTCTCCTTGTGGTGAAATATTTATGCACCTCAAGTTAAGGGGACAGAATCTCAAAGTAAACAAGAAGAGAAATGGGAACATGTCCATTTGGACTTGGAAAAAGCAAACGGAGAGACTTTCTCTTCCGCCTGCTTTTAAGGACACCTGTATGCAGACATAGAGCCTATATACATCAACTCCTTGAGGCAGCAAAGTATATTGCAAGATTTGCCCTCCTTCCCATCGGGACTGACGAGCTGACTTGATGAACTCTGTGGGATAATCTAGCACCGCCAGCTTCTTACATAAGAAACATAGCAAACTGGCGAGCATCCTACCTGTCTCGCAGTATACAAGCTTGCTCTGTGGTCCTTCTCTCAATCCTTTCATCTCCTTTCAGATGGATGGTACCAGCGTGGAAAAACAATGTCGATGTTTACCCATGTTTTTGAACAGGCCTTGTCTAGCTTTGCTGTACTTTCTTTTTTTTTACTACTTTTTGCCTTTGCTGTTGTTGTTGCTGTGACCTTTCTGTGCTGTGGCTGCTAGCCTCACCTTGATAGTCACAACCCAGCTCACCGCTGGCCACGCCCATATGACACGGCTCCCCAACAACATTGGAAAGCCACATTTATTGTCATTTTAATCCGAAAAAAAGTTGCATATTGCAGCTTCAAGGGTTGAACCTACAATAAGAACTCCAGGCTTATATTATGCTCATTCTTAACTGCAGGGAACACTCTAACATCCCACCTTGCCCTGGTTTGTTTTTTATCTTTTGGTTTGTGTTTGAAACTAATTATGATATTTCCAGGGTAATTTTATTCAGATGGTAGAGTTTAATTTCCTCAGTCTCGGTTTAAAGGCAGCAGGAGAACATCCAGGCATGAACATTAATATGAATGTGGAGGAGGTATAGATTCTGAAAAAAATATGACCCATACCTGATTCCTGCATCAAAGAGGGAACAACCATCCAAAGCTCCCACCTTGATTTATACCTTCTGTCATGTGTGCCAGAGTCAGTATGAGGTGAGCATTGATTCACCATCTGTGGCTGTTGGAGTGCATTTGCATCTGAGTAGGATTCACAATGAAGTAGTTTGTGTACAGCTAAATCACTGAGGGAGTTACTTTCTCTATTGGTGAGCCTATGTCTCCATAATGAATATTACTGCATAGTCACAAGAATTAGGCCTATATATAATATTGGTGCTTTTACCAAAGCATTCATTTCTCTTCAAAATAAGAGCTTCTCCCCTTCAAACTTAAAGGGCTGACATGATTATTGCTTTTCTCATAATGTTCTTATCAAAGGTGGAACTCCCTTTGTAGCAGCTTTAACAAAATAGGTTGTGAGGCATAATATTAGCCTCAACGTTAATGGGAAAATCAGGTCTGTTTGATGCGACCTCAGGTTGCGCTCCAACGTGATAAGGCTCTGTGTGGATAATTGCCTGTATTCCTGTGAAGGAATCTAACAGGGGTCAAGGTCACTGTCTAATATTAAAGCATGGGATAGTAAAATGGGATCCTTGCTAGGTTTAATTTGAGGGTCCCAGTGGATGCAGGAGACGTCGAGGGTGAGGTTGCACTGAGGGATTTGGCATTTCTGTTATACTAAACATGGTACTTATGAAGATGGGAAGGGATTTTAATGGATCAAACAACAAAAGACACCGTGGAGAATGCTGAATAATCTGATTGCTCTGATTCAATCTGAGTCATGTAGGAGGAATTCAGTGGCATGACTCTTTTTTCTTAGTTATTAGTGTATTCTCTCCAGACCTGGGAAAACAATAGAAAAAGATCAGTAAAATGAGAAAATGCTGTAGTTTATAACTTAAATGTAGTAAATTGTACTTCCTGGCAGCAGTGGTTTTCAAACTGGGATCAGATAGTGCAGCAGACTGAAGGTCCCCAGCAAAATCAAGCATAGTTTATCATGATTCAATTTCCCAGAAATAACCGCAATGATGGGGGCTATTCTAAGCATATGTTTCATTCCTCGCTGTTATCTTCTCATGCACAGTAGAGAAAAGTTATGGAATTCTGTTGCTATAATCTAATTTAAAAACAAAAGATCTACATGTCTGACAAAATCGGCTCTTGAGTTTGAGGTGACTTCGGTAGGGTGAAAGGCCCATGTCTTTCTCTCCAGCAGACGTTCCCATGGGTGTCTGTGAAGCCAACATCTCTCTCATCACCCCCTTTCTTTTTCTTGTTCTATTTTTCCCTCTATCACTCCGTGCCGCTCTCCCTCTCTCTGTCTATCTCTCTCTTTCTCTCTCTTTCTCTTTCTCATTCTATTTGGGCAGACATCCAGGGCAGATCGTTGCTCTCAGGATTTCATTAAACGGCTGTTGATGGAGCACTCTCCCCAGCCTAAGTAAATGTGCTCAAGACCATTTGAGTGTGCATTGTTTGGAAATGGATTACTGAAGTTGGAGGAGTAAGGGAGAGAAGGAGAAGGGGGGTGGGGGGATGTGGGTGGGGGTGGGGGGATAGACAGAAAGAGTCAGATCTACATATTTGTCTTCCAGCTCAGGGAAAAAGTTTATTTGAAATCTTTAAATAGCTTCTGTGAAGTGAAAGAGCCGTAGAAAAACAAGACCACAGGAGACAGGCAAGTGAGAGAGGAGTTTGTTTGGTGTTTGATGTAATGACAGACATTAAATAAATCAAACGAGACACGCTGGACTCTTCTTTTTCAATTATGTTTTTCTGGGACATTGCTGCAAGTTTGATTGATGCACTGTTGATTGTACTTTGACAGGTATTTTGACAGGTATTTGCTCTGGATTTTACTTCATTCTGCAGCGCAGCAGCATGTCAATGACAGTCTACATTCAGGTATTCGGCACATCGGTGGATGCATAGCTCAAGCCACCGCAAAGACATGACAGGTGTTTCATATCCTTGGTGTGTACCTGTGTGTGTGTGTATACATGTGTGTCTGTGTGTGCCTTGCCTGCACACACATTAGATGTGTAACATCCAGTCACTGATCACTGGGTCAAGGGACCATAACACGTACACACACTACCTGGCCTCCACATGCTTATCCTTCAGCCTTCAGACCTGGCTGTCACAGGAACACACCGGTGTCATCGTGATCCTTCTTAACCCGACAGTCCCGCCACAACCTCATTGCAATCCCACTCCAGATGTATCACTGGCTGTCACAACTGGTCACGACCTGTCACAGCCGGTCACAACCAGTTGGAACCAGTCACGTACTATGATCTAATTCTGGTGACATATGGATGACGGCTCGCTCATGTTTCTCGTCCAAGGTGTTCTTCTCTGTCAAGACAATGGAGTGAGTAGGGGACGCCTAGATGTATGTGTAGGTCACACACAAGTTGTGGGAATGCACACAGGCATGAACACATACATGCATGCAGGCAAGCATATGAAACATGGCCACACAGAACAAAAATCCCAATTTTTATAATGTCAGGGATGGTTTTTTGACAGTATGTGCAATAGCAGCTTTGAGTTTATTACAGGTTTTTATGCCCACATAAGCACTCACTTTTCTTTTGTAGTGCGAACATTTGTCAACCAGAAAATGTACCCGTCTGGTACCATTTCTCTGGAAAATTGGTTACTGTCACAAAGTCACCCTCTTTAGTTATTATCAATGGAGTTTTGTAAAGTATCACATGATGACATTACAGATTAGTCTTCTTTAGGCTTGTTAGTTCTCTTGTATCTGCAGTAGCTGTGGGAGAGTCTGGTTCATGTACACAAATTCTGAGTAAACTGTATATTAGGAATATGTGAATTCTGTTTTAGGGGGGATTTTTAACTTCAAGGCCAACAGAGAACAGCTTGTTCCTTTTCCAGTAGCCAGTACAACATAACGCGTACTATCCTAAGAACTCTTTCCAGGGCTTCACAAAGCGACTGTGTTTTGTGTTGACACTAGGTCTGTTTTAATTCCCATCGTCACTTACCAACTCATTCCCCGTGGTATTAACTCTCTTTCTCATGAAAAAAAAAACAAAAAAACAAAAAAAACCTCCAATGCTTTTTATTATGTATTTGCCTCCCTCCCTGTTTGCATGAGCTGTTCAGCACTTTATGTTATTAAAGCAGGATTTTGGCAGAGCCATCACTGGCCCACAGCGGTAATTACTAAGGGTTTGCATAGCTGCCTGCGACTCAGCCGCCTTGGAAATGTTATTACTAAGGCTCATCTCATTGGAGGCGCATTGGGAGCTTCTTGCACAGCCTGTGTCTTTGCTCAGGCCATTGCAGTGACACTCAGCTCATATCCCACCAGGGTCCCGGGGCATGAGACCAGATGTACAGAGCGAGGAAGGGAGTAAGCGAGTGATGATAAAGAGAGGCCGTAATAGAGAGCGCTGTGCTCGGAGCGGGTGTTTTTCTCATGTTGCTTTGTGTTTTGTTTCGTTTTTTTCATTTTTCATCTTGTGTATGCGTGTCCAAACAAAATAATCGACTTGGAGCATTGCCCCTGACAGAGTGAGAGATGAGGGGATCGGCTTTTTTTTGTCCATTGGTAGGGACGGTGTTTGCCTTGTATTCATGTAGCTCCATTGCCCTCAGACAAAAGAAAGGGCAACAGAAAGTGTCCCGGGGTCTGGGTTTAGATGAAACGATTCAGATATGAACTAGTCTGAGATATGAGAAAAGCATTGAAGTCGCTGGGGCTTAGATAGCCTTTATTCGACTATTGATCTCTTCCTCACTCTATTTCTTTCTTGCGCTCTCATTTTCTCTCTATCTCACACTCATGCACACACACACTGCACCATTGCCTCATTCCATCACTGCTACATGCCCCCCCCACCCCCACCCCAGTGTGGCTGGTGTTGCCTCGTCGTGTCGCAGTGCGTCCTGACACCAGTCTCCACCAGGGGTCAGAGGTTAACTCTCTGTTCAGGGTCAGCAGCTTCTCAGAGGTCAAACCCCAGAGAGCTGCTCATTAATGAGCTCAGTCTGTCCAGCTCCGCACCGCCGCTCAACAGCCCACATCAGAAACCTGCATAAGTGTGTATAGACACACACACATACACACACACATACACACAGATAAACCTCTGTATGGTTATTCATGTCCAGCATTTCAAACAGTACAGCAGCCGACTATATGGAAACACCCAGGAATACACACTTTCTGAAGCTCATCCTCCATGTCTTTTCTCTCTCTCTCTCTCTCTCTCTCTCTCTCTCTCTCTCTCTCTCTCTCTCTGTCTGTCTGTCTCCCCCTCTCAGAGAGAGAGCTGGGAACAAGGTGGTCTGTGTGGGTTTCTCCCTGGGTCTGGGTTTGTTTCCAACAGCGGCTTATCTGCAAATGCTCAGGTTCAGCTAATTGGCATTATTAAACTGGCTAGCTCAACTAGGATATAAGGGGAGGTGCTGTGGGGGGCACAAACAGGGATTAATGTGTGTCTGTCTGTGTGTGTGTGAGTGCGTGAGTGTGTGTGCACGTGCAATCGTTCATGTCTGCACTTGTGCGTGTGTTCCCAAGTGTGTCTGTATGTGTGCGTGTGCGTGCGCGCGTGTGTATGTGGGTGTGCGTGGAATTTTAAGCAAGCTGCTGTCAATTTCAATCAACGGCGCGCGTGGCATGCCTGGGGCCCAGGTAGCCCAATTACAGACAGACACGGTCGACATGCGAGCAGAAGCCCGGGCCTATCTCCCTTTATTCAAACAGGGCTGTGGGAGAGGAGACGCTAAACGTAATGTTGGTCGATGTGTGAAGGGCGAACACTGTTGGGAGCCGCTGTTGAGGCAGAGGCGCTATCTTGTGTGCGCCCTGCCTGCCGGAGGATCGATACACTTGGAGGATGAAGGGATGAAGCGGTAGAGAGACGGAGGAGGACGGTAGAGGCAAAATGGGGGCTAATGGTCAGCTTTGAACAGCTGAAAGGAATGTTGCAATACAAACAATTTTGGACTCTGAATTTTCTCTTTTTCTCTCTCTTTCCCCCCCAAATCACTTTGTTCCTTTCTGCTTTCCGCAGGGTGGCAAGATCCCGGTGAGGTGGACAGCGCCGGAGGCCATTGCTTACAGAAAGTTCACCTCAGCCAGCGACGTGTGGAGCTACGGCATCGTCATGTGGGAAGTGATGTCGTTTGGAGAGAGGCCTTACTGGGACATGTCCAACCAGGATGTGAGTGTTCGCTCTTCTTTCAACTAAACACTGAGAAAGATTGAATAAGCGTTTAACTTGAGGGCGTTATCTCTTCTCTCAACTTCTTCCACGCAACAAAAAATGACATTTGAAATCTGAACAAACTGCCTCTCTAGATACTGTAATAGAACTGCCATTCCTGTACAGATGTGGTTATACTATCTTTTCGCCCCATAGACATACAATCAAGGATAACTCATAAGAGCGGAAGCTGTAATAAATCATAAGTTTTTATCAGTTCCCATCTGATCGTATCATCGCTGAAGATGTCCTTGACTGTGACTTTGAAAGCAGACTTATTATGGCACAATCTCACACTATCCCCTTTCCTTCCTGGCCGAGGCTTTTGAGAGCAGTGAATGATTGCTGAGAGCTCCGCTTTGTTCCCCATGTCCGTTTGGACAAGGTCCACACATACACGCACACACGCGCACGCACGCACGCACGCAGGCACACACACACACACACACACACACACACACACACACACCCCCATTGGATATAGTCCCACACTATGAGGTCTCTCTCCCTAAGCTCCCCCAGTCAGCCAGCTAGCCAACCATCAGGCCTCTATGGACCCTGCTCCACTAGGACTGTCCAACCCAGCAGATGTTGCCTCAGTGGGCCAGCAGCAAACACTGCCTGGTGGGACTAATGCAGAGAGGAGGACTGGCACCGCTCAGCATGGCCGGCTGCTTAGTCCACACACACACACACACACACACTCACGCACACGCACGCACTCACGCACACACACTCACAAACACTTCTCCATATGCACCATTTGTCAAGATTCTGCTGAGTAGCACTCATCTCAGCGGTGGATTTGGCAACCTATAGCGCGGCCTCTAATTTTTAATGATAGTATATTTTACACTCGATCTCACACCAGACCTTAATCTTCCAACTATGCATTTTTAAGGAAAGATTACATCTACATACAATATGGATGGCTGAGGGCTAGGTCCATCAATGTGCAATACAGCAATCTGAGCAGTCTTTATAGAAGTAGCCACTAGAAAAGTGTTTGCAACTGTGGAATAAACACATTTTACTTTGACATAATGCTGTCCATCCATTATAAACCCTCCATTGTATCTATCTAATAATCAACAACCCCTGTCAGGACTAGTGAGGCAGTGAGGAGTGGTCAGTGTATTATAGCTTCTCATTGGAACTCCACTTAAAAATCAGCCCCAAGTCTCGAACCAAATTCTTTCAACTGTTACAAAACACTTCACTATTTTATTACTCTGACTACTTTGAAACTCTGCAGCTTCTCTTTAACAAGGCCAGGATAGCCTGTGCTGCCTCTAAGAGACATGTGTCAAGTGGCTGCACTTCACAGTGTTAATTATATGCAATCTGCCCATTCCCCAGACACTTCCTTCTAGAATGACACTGCCTCTGCCCCCCTTTCGTCTGCCTCTCCCCTCCCCTCCCCTCTCTCGCTTCCCCCGCTCCCTCCTCCAGGAGTGACATGTGATTGGCTAGAGTCAAGAAGAAGGGCACATCAGCCTGAGCACTAAGTGTCTCTCGAGTGACCAGAGAGGGAGGGAGTGTGTGTGTGTGTGTGTGTGTGTGTGCGTGTGTGTGTTTGTGTGAGTGTTTGTGGGAGGGGTTGAGGCAGGGGTGAGCCAGTCAGGGTGACAGATTGGGGATGTGGAATGTCATAAATCACAGAAACTTCTCCATGCCACCAAATAGTCAAATTAGTCTATTTTTTGATATAAAGTACATTATTGACAATTTATCTGACACTATCCAGATTGATGTGCTCACTCCCAGCCAGCGCCTAGTCTAAGTAGAACTGCAAACAGATAGTAAGGATTTGTTGCAATTACTGTATGACTCAGTGTATAACATGATCAATATTCTATATATATTATCTCCCTAGGTGATTAATGCCATCGAACAGGACTACCGTCTGCCCCCGCCCATGGACTGTCCCAGCGCCCTGCACCAGTTGATGTTGGACTGTTGGCAGAAGGACCGCAATGCGCGACCCCGTTTCACCGACATAGTCAGCACCCTGGACAAGATGATCCGTAACCCCACCAGCCTCAAAGCTGTGGCCAACATCCCTGCAGTGTGAGTGAAAACACTGTTCACACATGTACATGCACGTGCAAACGGACATATGCTTTTTGTCCGGTCTTTAAAATATGCTTTTTGCCTATTTTCATGGCCAATTTCACATATATTTACATACGCTGTCTACACAAACTAACTCGTCAGCACATACACACTTACGTTTTCGTCCTCACATAAAATAAACATGAATTTGTTACTGTTGCTTGCATCAAATGTTGAACTTTTTCTCCCCAGTATTTTTTTCTTCTGCCGCTTAGAAGTCACCCCCCCCCCCCACACACACACACACACACACACACACACACACACTCTCACACTGTTTCTTGCTCATTCTCCATCTCGTTCCCTCTCCCTCTCTCTCTCTCTCTCTGTCTCTCCCTCTCTCTCTCACACACACACACACACACACACACACACACACACACACACACCTTAACCAGTTTCTCTCCTTCTCTCGAACTCCCCCTTGCTTAATATTGCATCAAAGCCCAGCTCCATTCCTCCTCTCATCCGTCTCTCTCTCTTTCTCTCTCTCTGTCTCTCTCTCCTCCTGTCTTCTCTTTTCTCCTCCAGGCCTTCCCAGCCACTGTTGGACCGCTCCATACCCGACTTCAACACCTTCAGCTCGGTAGAGGACTGGCTCACTGCCATCAAGATGACCCAGTACAGAGACAACTTCCTCAACTCAGGCTTTACCTCCCTGCAGCTGGTGGCTCAGATGACCTCAGAGTGAGTTCACCCGCCAGCGTGCAACTGAGAAACCTCCAAAACCTGATAGCACATGCCATTTGATAGACGCACTTATCGGAAGTGATTTAAAGTATGACAAGCACATGCATTTTTAGTATGGGTGGGCCCAGTGATACTCTAATTGTTTTTTTGTTTTTGTTTTTTTTTAGACAAAATGGTTGCTGGCTTGAAAGTAAAGCACATTATGGTTACAAAATAGTGGATAGTATTTTTGAGAATAGAATCATCTGTTTTGGGTTTTTTTTAAATATTGACTAATGATTTTCAGTTTTTTTCAAAAATGGATCTGGAAGTAAATCACACAATACTGTTTTTGTGTTTGTGTGAAGGTGTATTTCAGAGCTCCACTATAAAGAAAGACCTCTTAAATCCATAAACACAAATTCATAAATGAATTCTCTCCTCCAGGCAAGTGTGCCACTGATAGAAACAAATGTTGCAATGAATTGCAATGTAATTCATTTATTTTAATTAACAATGTAGCTTGGTCTACAAATTCACATGAAAATATATAACCTTTTGTTCTAATATATACAGTATTTTTTTTTAATAAAACTGTTGTATGCTTGGAGCTTGGTCGCATTTATTACAGTGGCTTTGCAATGCAAAGCAACATGGATTTGTAATTATTAGGGTGATTATTGGATGTGGAAGTCTTCTCTCAAGAGTTAATTGAATCCATATACATTTGTGTTTGTGTTTTGTGTTTTGTGTTCATGGCCACTAGCCATCTAGCTGCAATTGTGTCCTTTAGATGTGCTGCTGTTTGTATTTGCTTCGCACTTATTTCTCTCTCTCTGTCTTCTCTCTCTCTCACTCTCGCTCTCCAGGGACTTGCTTAGGATAGGAGTGACCCTGGCTGGCCACCAGAAGAAGATCGTCAGTAACATCCAGTCCATGCGGGTGCAGATGAGCCAGTCGCCCACTACTATGGCATGACTACAGGGGGCGCTGTGCCACGGGACGGGCAGCATTCGCAGGACCAACAACAATGGCAGCCCTCGAATGACCCCCGATCCGTCGGAACGCGCCAGAGTCGAGACTATCGTCTTAATCTAATCCAATACCATGACACCAGGAGACCAGGGTCCCACACTACCACATGATTAAGAACTGTCATCATGCCTCACTCATCTGAGCAATCCACACTAGGAGTTCAGGGTCCAGACTTGATACTGTCTCAGCACATATCCGCACCTGAAAGACTGACATCAGTTGCTGTGGTTAAGGACTGCCATTTGTTTCTTGACATACCAAAATCACACCAACAGTCAGATGCCAACACAGGGAATCTCTCACAATATCAAACTTTATGGTGAAATGATTGATATTGTACATTATCTGGACTTGAAGATGTTACATTTGTAAACAGAAGTGTGAGACATTTAGAAACGACTTGTGGCTATCACCTGTGATTTTATCCACGCCGTCCTCAATGTGTGTAATGCAGATGCCTTGAACCTTGCCAGAACCAAGTCAGAAACACTCATCCAAGAGAGAAAAAAGCAATTACCAATATGAATCATTAGAGGGAGAAGAATACAGGGATGTACAGAGGAGTACCATTTTCAACTTTAACATCATCTTTTGCTTGTTTCAAAATTGTATCGTAAATAGACTTGGTGGAAATTGAGAACTTAGTCACATTTTTGTCTTCTGTCATCTGTTTTGTTTGTTCGTTTTATCACTATAGCAGGAACCCCCTTCCCTCCCCCTATTTTAACTGTAACACTACCTGTGGAGCCCAGGGTGGAAGGCCTTGCCAAAGGACTTCTCAACCAGCCCCACCCAGATTCAGAGAATATAAATATGTTTATCTCTTGCTAAATATGATTATATCTTTCAGAATAAACCTTCATATTGAAGGTGACATGTATGAATATGTATGTACAGAACTCTCTCTGCTTGCATTTTTGGCAAAGACATATTTGTTGACTGGATTGTGATAGACACACGCAATGTGTAGATTCCTATGGTGCCCCATTTCCCCTCGGACGACTAAACAACGGACACTGTGTTGTTTGTCTCCCCCTATTCCAGTAGGGGCACAAGGACAATCCTGATCAGACTTTGACCTGCAGGAAAATGTATAAAGAATTGTGTACAAAGAACTGGTATTGTAGATCTATATGAAAATTGCTGTAGGAGTTAAAAATAATTGACAAAATATCCATTCATTGGAGATCATGTTAAATGTGGGTGTACCCATGCTGTCTCTTGCTGGTGAGCACTTACTTGTACAGATATGTTTTTTTTTGGTTTGTTTTTTGTATTTTTGTTTTCTTTCTGATCTGTTGTTTGTATTGGGAGTGCTTGGCACCATCCAGAGGGGATGGCGACTCCACGCTTTGGCTGGCCCAAATCCACGGTAAGTACCTGCCGATGACACTGGAAAAATACTTAACACCAAATTGCTCTATATCTGGCAGATATTATTTCCGGCAAATCTAGTTTGTCTTTCTTGTGGGTACGGCGAGCATCCTGGCCAAGGCGGGATTTGCAGGCAGTCTGAAATGAATAGGAGAGTAGCTAATCAAGGCGTTGGAAATTGGAGTGAATCAGCATCACTTCTCAGCGCAGTGAGAATGAACATCTGGGCTGAGGTTTGCCAACAGACGCCTGATGCCATCCCGATGAACACACAGACTTAAGCAGCCCACACAGGCACTCCACTCCTCACAGTGCAGCACAGCCACCCAAAGAGCGCTGAAGCTAAGCCACTGAGTAAATCTATGTACTCTGACTATATGCTGCTGCCATATGGTCAGGCAGGTTGAGTGCAAATGCTGCGGTGCCTCAGAGACTTTTATGCATATGAGAATCCCTCTGTAACTACTGGAAGTGGTATTTGCAAATGTACTGTTTGGTTTGGATTGTGAGATGACTGCATTACTCACCAGGGATGTCAAGGGTGACTGTCTATGAAATTACACAGCAATATTTCGGGAAGTAGGATTGAAATATATTTTGTCTAAGAAAGATAGTTCTGGATTGTCCACAAGGTTGATTTCTCATTTTTCGTCTAGGGGAGCAGGTTATGATTGCAGTGTGATTGGTCTGTGGGCTGTGATGGTGTCTGGGCTCTGTCTGGCAGCAGGGTTAGGACACCTTGGTGATGACTAGCTGTGGTTTTGCTCTCAGTCTTAGTTTCTTTTGCCTTTTCGCCTCTTACTAGTCACTTGTTAATTTAGGTTATGGAAAAGAACAGTATTAGTTTTGATTCAGAAAAACAAGTTGTTCTGGCAAGTGTTGGTGAAACTACAGTATGTTAACACCACCTGGACATTAGACCTGAAAGGAAATAGACCTGAAATTTCTAGTGAGAGTAACAAAATACCTTGGACATAGAGCCATGGCATTAATGTCTCTTAGTTCATACGCAATTATCGTGAATTGTTGTAGTGTCAAATTCCCTGCAGTACAGTATTTGTGACCCTGCTGTACTCCCTTTCTAAGGTTTTGGCTCCTATTTGAAGAGAAGCACTGACACATGACTGAAGACAGTGCTAACCACCTTGCATCCAAAATTAGAAATTGATGGCAGGCCCATTAGCAGATTATTAAGTATACTCACCCCCCTCAGCTCGTCCCCCTCCTCCTCCTCTGTCTGTCCTGCCCTCTCTCCCTGGCTGCTCCCGCTGGCTGGCGGGTCTCCAGCTCGTTTATCCTGGGTGTAACCAAGCTGTCCTGGGCCGCGGTTTGGGCCGGGCCGGGTCCGGCCTGAGAAATGGTTGGCTCCACGCTCCACTGGGCCTAGGCAGGGGAGCAGACACCTGCTGGGACCCCCATCTGACAGGCATCTGATCAGCCACGGGGAGGGAGACTGATGGGGCTGTCGCGAAACCAACACACACACACACACTTAGGAACGTGCGCTCACACACACACACACACACACACACACACACGCACACACACACTGACAGACGTGTTCATATCCATACGCACACACAGAGGAACCCTCTATTATATTATTATAGCGTCTGGTCTCTCGCCTGATAGTTAATGAAGAGAGAGTGGGCTGGGACCTGACAGTGTGTGTTCATATGTAACAGAAAGAGAGGGGGGTGAGCCAGTTTAGAGCGGGAGGCAACAGCGGAGGCAAGAAGAAGGAAATGGTAGATGAGATAAAAGCGAGAGACTAAGTTTGATGATGGGAAACAGTTTCCAGCTAGCAGCATGGTTTATGTGGCAACAGCCCTTTCATACTTTAATGTGAGTTTTTTGGTTTGGTCCGTAATGAAAAATACCGTAATCATGCAACTGGTTTTCATTATGCACAAAATCAATTGCTTTTTCTTTTCAATTCTCCAACTCATTGATTTGCCAAGTATTCCTAAATATAATCACATGTTCTTCAAGATTGGTATAAATCCTTTCACTGAAGCCAGTGATTCAATTTGAATGCATTAGTCCTCTATTCAGCCCCATCTCATGTATTTGCTTTTCAACCTAAGAGCCTGTGAATGAGATGATAGAATGTATTCATTATGCAACAGTGTAATTCCTTTTTTCCATTTGCTCTGTGTTTGTCTTTGTAAATATCTGACTGTAATGACACTCCAATGTGATGAATTGAGAGGCGGTTTGCCGTCTCCCTCTGAAAGCCATTTCACATGGAAGCCATTCATCACACAGTGATACAAAACACAAGAACAGAGCTTGTTAAATGTTTCATGGTGCTGTAACTGTCTGAGAAGAGCCCGCCGATCGCTTTAGCTGCTGATTTCATGCCTGTCACTTTTAGGTCTGTGCATTGGAAGGCGATTTCACCTGTAAATGACCTAACATGTCTCCTCACTAAACTAAACATACTAAACTACTACATTTTCTCTTTTTCTTCTGTTTCAGACTATGGATTTCACAGAAATACGCACAATAATTGACACATAGAAAAAGACATACTCATGATGCTTCATACCCATGGACTTACATGCACACACGCACACACACACTCATACACACATAGTAAACACACACCAAGAATTGCTGTGGGCAGTCAATAGGGAAGAAGGCGTTAAGATGACATGGGCCCTTTCCAGGATACCAGTGATGACCTCACTCTATGGTACACAATGGATGGAGGAGCTGATTGTGAGTGTGCATGTGTCACTGTTTGTTTATGTGTGTATGTGTGTGCGTGTGTGTATGTATGTGTGTGTGTGTGTGTGTGTGAGAGTGCGCGCACATAGTGGACACATTTGTGCGTGGACACACGTGCGCAAGTATATTGTATGAGAGCGTGAACTGTTTCCTTTTTTGTCTCTGTATAGCTACCACTTGTAAATTGTGACGAGTATGTGTCAAGAGTTTGTAAACTGTAACTTTCTGAGAACTATTGTACTAAAATGCACTCAATAAACGCCTTGGAAAACAAGTCAATCACTTTTTGGTCTGTGACTCAGTGGGCGATAATTCTGTTTTCGTTTATTGTGAGTAAAGAAAGCAGAAGTGCAGGGCTATTATTCAGTAACACTACTGTCAGTGCTATGTATGAGTGTGACGTCTAATGCTTGGCTTCATAATGGCTAGGGAAATAAGCAGCTTTTGTCATCGCCGTCTGCCTGGCAGCGGCGTGTTAAAAGCCATCAGCCACTAATAAACGAGCCGTCACTCTGAATACACACAAACTTCCCAAGAAGTGGCCCAGAGTCTTGCCAAAGAAAATGGCAATATTTTGACAAACTAGTGAAAATTATCCTGCCACCTAAACTCCTCTCTGTGCCTCAAACACACATGTGCACACACACTCACACACAGGCAAACACACAAGTACAGTAGCCTCTTGAATCCCAGTTGGCAGAGACTTTTACAGCTCTTCAGACACTGAAAAGTGTGTTTCACAGTAATGATATGGTTAATGAGGTGAGGCAGAAGAGATGGGGATGTATCCAACTCTCAGCATACCCCCATAACTGTTTATTGACTGTAATTGATTGATAATATCCAGCTTCATATTAGCAGAGAGACTGCTGTGCAGGGCCTGTGCCAGACAGAAAGGAAGCCAAAAAGAAACACGAAACAGTCCATTTTCTGCCTTTTCGATTTTGCGATAGTAAAAAAGTGCCTCCCTCATCATTTTTTGCCCTTTATTTATTTATTTATTTATTTTTGTTTTCCATATTTTTTTAGATGGAGGCTACATGCAATTATGTCACCACAGACTTGTTGAAAGCGTCTCTCTTTCCACAACTTTTGGCATGGTGCCGATGAGAATTTGAAGATCTCCGTAGTCAGGATGGAGATCGGCTTTGTGTTTGCCCCCCTAATGGTTGTGGTGTGTGGCAGGGAAAGCTGATCACAGATTAATGCCAGAGTTTGACTGCTGCCTTGGAGCTGGAACTTACCTTCCAAAAGACAGGACTACCCACACATTTTACACATCTTATTACCTTATTGCTCAGGAGACACTGCAAGGTCACGTGGATGGCTTAATTGCACTTGTAGAGCTCTACTAATAGTCAATTAAACAGATGTAATGGCCATTCATATGGGTAATGTTCTGTATGGTATCGGTTTCCTAAGCCTTCGGTTTAATTGATACTGTTTGTTACTTTAATTGCAGCAATTAGAGAGACAGAGGGATATATGTGCCCCTGTCACAAGGAGGAACACATTACATTAGGTGTGCATGGATAGCTGGTAGTATGTGTGTGTGTGTGTGTGTGTGTGTAGGACAGAGAGAGTGAGTTATACAGAGAAACAGGAAGAGATGGCGATGGAGATGAGCGTTCTCTTAAAAGTATACTTCATCCATAACAGGGTGTTTATCACTGACGAGGGAGTCAGCTCACTTTATTTCACATTAAAGTCACAGGAAGTTTGAAAAGTGACTTCTCAGCAGCAAATCTTTGCCTTAATCAATATTCCCTGAGCAATCACCTGCAAAGAAAGGGATTGGTGCTCAGCAGGGAACTCCTGCAGAGAGAGAGAGAGAGGGGGAGAGAGTTGGAGAAAAAGCAATCCATCCAGCAGTGCAGATCAGAGTGTGGGAGTAGAAAACTTGGAGCGAATGCTGAGTGAAGGACAGTGGAGGAATATTGTGGCCCTAAGACCATGACAAAGATGATGGCACAGACATGGAGAGAGAGAGAGAGAGAGACCTGGCAGGGAGGAAGAGGGAGGAATGGTAAAAAAAACAGAAAGTGGCCATGTCTCAAATCCCTGGCCTTCTTTTGGTGTGTATGTGCGTTTGTATGTTTTTTAAAAGAAAGGATATATCTTTCGCAAACACAGAGGGCACAACAAGGGTAGGGTTGTGTCTATCCATAGTGAGTGATTGTTTGTCTTGTGAGATTGTCCAAGGCCTAAATCTAATCTGGGAGCTTGCTGGCTGCAGGGCCTCCGTAAACTGTGTGCATATTTACAGTGATCTTGGGAGGCCTAGGAAAAGCCTGGAGCACAAACTGCTCTATGAGGCCTGAGTTTGAATATGGTTCACAAGCTCTGTGGAGGGCTACATGCTTGTTTGATATGCATAATATCCTACACTTTCACACCAGGCTGAGACTAACAATTGTCCCAAATAATGAAGTATAGCAGAGCAATCCAGTACCATAGCAGTGGCTGGTCATTTGCACTTCATAACTGGTGTCTGTGTGTTTGTGAGTGAGTGTGTGTGTCTAATGTGCACATGCACATGTACCTGCATGCATACACGTGTCTATTTTGAGAGCGCACTGAAGTAAATTGAACATCACAAAATGTTTTTGGGTCCATCTGTTTTTATCGTCACCTCAGCACAGTTCTCCAGAGAGACAGATCCCCGTGATTGCAGTGGATGACTGTACTCTATTATTTGCCCACCTCTATAAACAGAGTTAGAACACGTGGAGCACTATGACTCATTTGGCCCGGTGTGGCCTGGCTTAACAGGTATTGACCTTCAGCTGCTTTTTTGTTTGTTTGCTTTCAGGTTGCTTGTTTTGTTGTGGCTTAAGTGATTATACCTCCTCCTAAATGAAAGACAAATTTCCTTCTTTCCGTCTTTTATTGCTTTGAAAGTCAGGGCTGGCCTTTGTGTGGCAACACAGCTAATCCTTTTCAATTTATTTCTCTGTAATTTTGAAGAATTTGCTTTTATCCTGCTCAGTAATTAAGTTATTGATGGACCCCAATGAATTTTGGTGAACGTGGAAATAGTGCTTTCCTTAATCAAATGTCAGTTGCAAGATTCAGAGTGCATCGCCCTTAATGGTTGAAGACATTTCTCCTTTTGTGTATAGGATGAGAAATCCAGCACCTGGGTCAAATGAGATTTTATGTCTCGGAGGAGTTCATCAAATTTAATTATGATACATATAATTACCAAAAGCAATCTTCTGTGTGGTAGGAATAATCATTTCAGAGAGATGTTGGCACCTGCAGGGGTAAGGCGTAATTTAGAGACGGTCTGGAGTGACAGGGGAAAGGGAGCGAGCAAGGAAAATAGGGAGGGAGAGAGAGGGAGAGAGAGAGAGAGAGAGAGAGAGAGTGAGAAAGAGAGAGTGATTGCTGTGTACTCCACAGGGAAAACAACAGCAGTCGGCCTGTGACGGTCTCCTTTCTCTTACTCACAATGTAAGAAATTAGAAAATAACAGAAAAATGTAAACCTCTCTGAACCACTCTCAGAGTCATTCTGACATTCAGTGACGGGGTTACCAAAGAACTAAATTACTGATAGATTTGACAATGATTTTGTTTGATTGTGAAATGTTGGTCATCTATTATCATATTTGTGCTTGGAGAAACACACACTCAAAAAAAAAAAAGCCTAGCCAAATCCAGATGTTTGTAAATGAGCTGGATTTATCATAACAATGTGTGAAAAAAAGACAATCTGCAGCGGTAAAGAAGGTAAGGAGTGAACAATGAGAGCAGGAGGAAGAGGTGAGTTATGATGGCTCCAGGATCAGAGCCCTAATTGGTTCTTTCTGAGGGTGGAGGGGGGAGGGGCTGGGGGTTAAAAGGAGGGACATCGCCCCCCTCTTCACACACACACACACACACACACATCCCCACCCATCCCAGAACCCCCCGCAGAGTCTAATCCCACACAGAGCCCCTCTCAGCTCCGCCCGCCTTCGATCGCTGCGAAAATCAATGAAATATTTTCCCACCAAAATGAAGAGGAACAATGGGTGAGATCCGCCCGTCAAGGTCTGCCTAATTAGAGAGTTCACACAAAAGGGCTCCTTTGCTTCATAGCTGGCAGAGGGAGAGGCTGGAGGAGGAGGAAGAGCGGATAGCGAGCATTGAAGGTCATATACTTCCCACTCGTCGCTCTCATATCTCCAATATCAACTTCAGAACTCACAACCTTGGCTACCAAAGCACATCTGATACTTTGACATCACTCCATGTTCCTGGCAATGGCTGTGCACACAGCATGCCATGCCAGAAACTAAAAGCCTTTTCTATCTTTGTCTCCATCCCTGATGTGTGAAGAGACATGTCGCTGTGTTTTATCACGTTGAACCCTCAAAATGGAAGTAGAATCCCTGCTACATCTTTCTATTATAGAAAGGCCTTGCTTCGTCTTTGCCTTGGGTAACTGTACAAGGTAAACCGTGTCTTCCTTTACCCGGCCGGCACCCCACCGACATGTAGAATACCTCTTGATTATCTCTACAATGCCCTTAACTTGACTGCCCTCTCAGGGTGACGCAAGAGAGCGGAGCATAACAGGCAACGCTGACTTCTCTCTAACGAGGGCGTTGAGATAAAGATAATATGTAAATTCCCTCCAAGTTTGCCTCCAGCCTCTTGTGTCAAGGAGGACAGTTACGACTACCACTACCTCTGATGTAGACACCTGTATCACAACCACTGCAGGTAACTGATTAAAACCTTTCCAAGCTCTATGATATGCAGATCAGATCACAGTAAAAATAGAGCACTTTTTCCCCCATATTACATACTTACAGACTTCTCAAAAATAGGTTTATATGGCCAAGCACTGCACAGTAGTGATGTATGTGAAGCAGAATTATGTGAGTAGGCAAACATTGGTTAATGGCAGTAATTACTGCACTTAACCAGCACCTGAGGTCTTAACAGATGCTCATAGAATTGAGAGCCGCATTGCATAGACGCACTTCAGCTGGTATAATGGTATTCATACTTGGTGAAGAGGGATACACTGCACATTCATACTTTATATGACACTGTTAACTGGCGGTTGCAGTACTCCATAGAGAATATACAACACACTTAGCTTTACGACTCGCCAGTGTGGGCATACTGGATGAGATCCTGAGGATAAAAAAGAACTTATAAAACAGATAGTTCCAGTCCTCCGTTCTGATTGGCCAAGTCACGTTCAAAGTAAAAACCTGATAAACACACACCTGTGCTAACCTAAAATCAGCACTCATACCAGAACTAGAGCTATATTGCTTGGCAGAAGAATAACATTTAGGTCTTATTATTATCTAATTATTATTGATTAAGATTTAATGAACATTTGCATTCTTTGTTGTTGCAATGTGTTACCATTGTCTTGTGCAGCAGTTATTCTACGATCGCAAAGCATGGCCTCACTGATTATCGCTTAAGCACAGACAGGTGGATGTCGCCCAACATCCCCCTACCCCCCACCAAAAGCATTTGTGAGGCAAAAGGAGAGAGACTGCAGGTGGATGTTGGAAAACGTCCCTGTCATTTCACCCACTCCAGTTAACGAATGCCACTAGAATCTGCCAAATGCTGTGATTACAGGGAGAGTTAGCATGAAAAAAATGATTCTCGTCTCAGGGATGCAGGTCCTCTCTCTAATCTATACATATATGTGTCCATTTGTGAGCGTTTACATGTGTCTGTCGGTGTGTATGTGTGCCCAGATGGCGGCTCCTCTGATGGAAGTATGTGTGGGTGAGCTGTAACTCAAGAGGCTGGATGGAGGACAGACTAAGTGGCTCTCAGGGGAGAGTCGATCGGTTGTTAAAGACAGTGGAGAGAGACACAACAGCCTTAGCGCACGCTAACAGCCAAAACACAGACACACAGTCTTGGTTAGCGTAATTGCTATAGACAGGCAGCCATCCGCAAGGTCCTCTCTCAGTCGATCTCTTTCTGACACTCTCACAGAGCCCTTTCACCTTCTTTCGGTCATTTATGCCACAGAAATAGAATGTATAGTGACAGAATAAAATAAATTATTGGGTAAAATCTATTGCCATGGAGTCAGAGCTCTCATCATGGCCAAGAATTTACCCCCCAATCTTTAGGCTTGCGGAATAGCTGCCTTTCCCAGCATGCCGTTCTGGTAGACTTTGCAATTAACCAGACAGCTCATGAGAATTTAATGTCGCTTCAAATGAGTTCCATTTCTCTCCTTGTCCATTATTATAGATTTTTATTCTTCTCGACCCTGGTGTGTAGTGAGTGCTTCCATCATCGGGAGCGAAAGCTTTGTTCCAAATCAGACGCCGGCGATGCCTGTCTTTGTCACAACTCAGAGCTCAAACCGCTCTGAGGAACAAGGGTGGGGAGGGGGGTGGGAGGGCAAAAACCTGAATACAATTCGAAATTGCGTCGACGTAGCACAAGATCCCTCTTCCCTCCAACGCCCACACCGTCCCCCTGATACTTCCCTATTCCCTCTACACCCACATGTGGGGCATTATCTGGAGTGATGAAAGGAGAAGAGGAATGCCAAATGATAACCGAGTCCCTCCAGACGTCTCCATCCCCATCCCAACCCTGCCCTCCTTTCTGCTGTTCTCTCCACTTACCATCTCCACCACCGCCGCCACCGTCCTCATAAGGCTTGGGAAATGCAGCTGCTGTCAGCTGCCGAGGGCCTCCAGGCTGATCTCTCACTCTCTGGAATGCGAGGTGCCATAACGAACACCGCCCCCTCCTCCATCCACCCTCGTCCTCCTCCATGTTGTTTCCAAGACTGCTGTGGGTTACCAGCACAGGCAAGCTGACAAAAGGTAAAAGAGAGAAGTTAATGAAATGATTATTTCCAAATTCATGAAGTGCACCTTAAAAGTGAATCCATTTGATGAATTAATGAGGTTTTGAAATTATGTTCACAGTCCTCAAACAAACAGATTAAAAGGAAGAAAAATTGCAGAGAATACATTTGGCAAATATCACATCAAGACTACACATTGCTTCTTCGGAGGGAGAATCTGTTGTTATTAATTAAAGTCTTTCATTCACTGGCACTACACGTCTGCACAGCTCTCATTAAACGGCTGAAGTCCTCAGGCAGGTAGGGACCGTGTATGAGAGGCTGCATGCAGCTGCGGTTGTGTGCTCACAGTGACCTTTGACCTCTGAACTTGAGTCATTACCAACACCTGTCAGTCAGTGGGGGCCTGGCCTCTGACAGCTGAAGGGTGAATGAGACATTCCTAGCTCCCTACACCCTATACTCCTTCCTACTCCCCTCTGGTCACAATAATCATAACTCAAGGACTGACCTCTGACACAGCGTTTATTACACTGGGGAGATGCAGGCCTTTACACTGACCATATATGAAGGGGGCACTGCAGGATATTATAGACGGATGGGAGCCAGCAGGAAGCACCACTGAGGTGTTCTGACGGCAGTGGCAGCCATCTCGTTATTCACCACAGCATTATTCTGTGGCTTGAACATAGATATTGTGTATCCATTCCACTGCATAATGGTCGATTCATGCTACTGCATGCTGGACTTAAACCATTCCTCACTCCAGTCTTTGAATAGGATCGGCTTGCTTTGCCTATAGAATAGTGTAGTGTTTCTCGTTTCTCGACCTGCAGGAATGGTGGCCGGGTTTAGGTCAGATTTCTGTGCGCCCCATAGGCCAGAAAACACAAGGGGTTTAATATCACATGAAATGGAAACCAAAAGGTAGGCAGCCTGATCCAAGACTCATAAAATATAATAGGCTGCATTGTTCAGCAGGGTAGGGACCTGCCCTCAGATACAGTCAGAGTGGGCAGCTTTAATCTCATGCATCTGTGGAGCTCTATATTACACACAATTTGGCAAACAGGACATGCTGGGTGTAGATTAAACTTGACAGTTCTCCCTGGCTTGAACTCAACCTTATCTTTGTTTTGTTCTGCAACATTGAAAACCATTAGCACTACTTATTT
>NW_027278904.1:277500-390753 GCF_046629955.1 Centroberyx affinis
TTCTGATTTAATGAAGGATTTGATCCCTGAAGCACCAAGCCTTAAAATAAAAGGATAGAGTTGTCAATTACCTTAAATCCATTATACAGGGAAAATGTTAATCTTATCACTTAAGGAATGACTTGGGTGTCTGATCAGACTTGCAATGAGTGGATATAAAGTTTGATACTTTGAAATTGGAGAGGAGTGAGTTATTTTGTTACTCTGTGGGCTATTTCAATCCAGGACATCATGTTCCAGTGGAATGATTTCCCTGGAACCAATCAGTGTTGCTGTGCATAATCATGCAGATGGGCCAGGCTGACTGGATTTCCTAGAACAAAATAAGCTACTAACAGCCTCAGAGGAGAGGAGAGGAGAGGAGAGGAGAGGAGAGGAGAAGAAGAAGAAGAAGAAGAAGAAGAAGAAGACGAAGAAGAAGAAGAAGAAGAAGAAGAAGAAGTAGAAGTAGAAGTAGAAGAAGAAGAAGAAGAAGAGAGGAGAGCACAGAGTAGAATAGAAGAAGAGAGGAGATAACAGGGAAGAAAAGGAAATGTGAGATGAATGGAGTGAGAGAGGGGTGGAGAGGGGCGGGAAAGAAAGCTAGAGGAACGGAAAGGAAACAAGAGAACAGGAGAGGTGAGGACGGAAGAGAAGAGGATAAAGGAGAAGATGAAGGAAGTAGAGAGGAGGGTAAAGGACAGGGCAGAATGGTAGAGGAGATAAGATGACAGGCCAAGATGGAACAAGAAGAGAAGAGAAGAGAAGAGAAGAGAAGAGAAGAGAAGAGAAGAGAAGAGAAGAGAAGAGAAGAGGGGTGGAGAAAAAAGAGTAGAGGAGAGGAGAAGAGAATTAATTTAATGACCTGTCTAAAAGGGATGGAGAGGGAGAGAACATAGTGGAGTGTGGGTGAAAATATTAAAGAATTGGATGTAACAGCAACGGAATGGCAGAGCAAAGAATCAGGACAAAACAAACAGAATAAGGGAAGAAAATAAATCTAGGGTGCATGCAAGAGGGGAAGGGAAAGAAACAAGAGATAATAGCATAGCAGAGCTAAATAGATCTCTTGCATCTGTATCCTGGATGGGGGAGATATGTGTGTCTGCACATCCTTGCCAGATAGGACAGCATAAGATGGATGAGGTGGGCAAATATGCTTGTGCTCATTCTATAACACATAATGGACACTCGGGTGATAACAGCAGGAGTGTGTGTGTGTGTGTGTGTGTGTGACTTATCTTCATATGTATTTGTGCGTGCATGTGTGTATGTGTGTAGGTGGATTCATATTGATGTGTGTTTGTGACTATTTGTGTCTGTGTGTGTTCCTCAAGCGATCAAGTGTCTTTATCTGTGCATGTTTGCATATGCGTGTGTGTGTGTGTGTGTGTGTGTGTGTGTAGCGTAGAATACCATTTAACAGATGAGACCTGATTATTATCTGTTGCTCATTTTGATCCTTTATAATAAACACACAAATTATATGCAAAATACTATTCAAGGAACATTTCAGCCGGGCCAAACATTTCAGTTATTTTGTATTCATCAAGTAATGAATTTGCTGTTTCCTTACTGTTGTTTAACAAAGATACCTCTGGTATACCAACTGTAATATTCATATTTCAAAGTCACATTACAGAGACTGGGTGGATTGGTACATTTAAGTGTTGCGCTTAATCAAAAAACAAACAAACACAAGACAAAACAAACAAAAAAAAAACCCATCTAAAAAGGCGGAACAGTGCATTGATCATGCAGAACAAACACAGAAAGGAAAGAGATGAGCAAGGCCAGAGAGAGAGAGGGGGGGGGGAGCATGCTGGTCGACTCACCAGTATTGTATGGCAATAAATATTCTAAACTTGTAATTATCTATGAGTGACATGATGACACTTAAATGCTGACTGACCACAAACCACAAAAAAAACATTTTGTTTTGTTATTTTAGGTTTTTGCAGGTGGTGAGTATTAGGAGTGCTGCTTCAGCCCTTGGGAAGAAGCTGTTGATGTGATGGGTGGTCTTGGGCTTAATGGTCTAGTATCATGTTCCAGAGGAAGGATTGTGGAACAGATGGTTGCCTCTTAAATGATTATAATATTTATAATGCTTCAACACACCATAAGTTGACCTTTACTGTATCGTATGTTGTTTGATATCTGTTTTTAAATTGAAAAAAAAATGTATTTCTCAAGCAAGGATAAAACTGAAAAGGTGAATAGTTTGTTATTTGCCTGGTCAGGAGCCTTTGAGATATTAATACACTCATCAGGAAATCTAGCAATTACAATAGATCTGGCTGCTTTGGTACTGTCTGCAGGCTTGAGTGAGAAAGTGATTTTTAATTCTGGACCTTGGCAGCTCTGAACTTTTTTACTATCGCCTCTTATTCACAGTGCCAATAAACACACAATGAAAAGAAAAATACAATAAGCATCCACTTTTTTTCAAAACTTTTGGTGAACCTGTGGTCGTTTCAGTTTACTGCTATGTGCTTTTTGGATTAAATGAGATGAATGAGAAATTAAATACTAAACAGGAGAATATTGGGCATACAACTGACTGTGGGAGTTGACAAGGTGTGGCTAAAGGAATATTCCAGTTATATACAACATGGGCCTTATTTTCCGAGTGTCTGCTATCATGCTGATTGATTCTGATCAAAATTTGTCAATTACTTCACTGTAGAGCTACATGCCTCTTTAGTTTGCTGCTATCCAACACAGTCCAACAGTGCAAAGGGAAACTCAGTCAAACCTAAAACCAACCAAAACATCTCCTTTTCAACACAATAACACTCACACTGCAAAGGGACCTTCCTACTTCCAAATTTCCTGATTATGCATGGCCTGAAATATGAGTATATTCTAGTAATAGATATGTTACCAAGTAGAAAATGTGAGCACTCTGATGCCACATTCATGTCACATCTGATTTCCTGTAAATAAGAAATGCTGTTTGAAAATTTTGATCAGAATCGATCGGCACAATGCCAAAAACTAGGAATTAAGTCCCAGGTTGGAAATAACTGGAACAATCCTTTAAGCTTATTCACATGCACACAAATCCTCGCTGTTTGTGATTTTTGACAACACATCCATAATGCAAAGAAAAATAAATAAATAAATAACACACACACGCATCCCGTTACAAGTATAAATTTGAATATAAAAGTTTTTTGCAAACAGTGCACAGCTTGTTTCATTCTCTTTCCTTTACATAAAATGTGAAAAAAAAGTACAAACCCTTGCTGGCCTGTAAATGTTGATTTGCCAGGCTGAGTGACATTTATCTTCAATCTAAGTTTACTTTCTCAACAAGTTGTTTTGTGTGTGTTTTTCTGTGTTCGTTACTTTTGAAAAATAAATAAATAAAAATGCTCCATCAAAGTTAGCCTTTGCCGCTTGCTTCACTTCTATGTATAGATCACAGGCAACTTCTGAGCAACGCAGGTACACAGCAGGGGGCAGGGACTCATGTCTGCACATCTCTACAGAGGTATGTTTGTGAATAAAAATGTGTTGTTTACTTCTATATCAGTAGCACTCCAGAGTAAATGGGTTGTACACAATGACTCTGAGTGAGGTTGTATGTCATCAATGTTTGTATGAATTATCTTCACATTTCCTGAAGAGTTCTGAAAAGTTGCTTAATTGTGGCAGAGTGCAAACTAAATGCTAGTTTAATTATCCATCCATCCATCCATCCAAACATCTTCCATACAGCCAGTCAGCTGATAGTATTGTCCAATATATGACCACAGGCTTGCCTCCCATATCATCTGTGTGTCTGAATGGGCAGGAGCAGAGAGATTATTATTATCATTCTTGGCCAAGTGTGTGTCACGGAGCTCCGTAGGTCTGCAGTGAAAAACTTCTTATCGCCGGCTCTATCTCTTTTTAAGAGTGTATCCTCAGGTGACTGAGAGTGACATCAAAAAGTTGGAGGAGTCGGCCTGGTGTGTGGAGCTGTGAGCTGACCAGCCGGATGCCGCTCTCCTTGGATCTCTCTCTCTCCAGGACCTCCACTATCTCCACACTACCAGCCTTTTGATGTTCAGACATCAAGGTACACCAGAATCCTAGCAAATTGGTCACCCTGGCTTTATTCGTCACCTGTTTAACTCTTTTTGCATGCATAAATTCTGGATAAAAGAAGTCAACAGATGTTCCTTTGTCCCTTTTCTGTTTTCATGCAAATTTCTGTCATGAAAACTATGCATCTAGGATTTTTGAGATAACAACCCCTCCCACTCACCCACACACCCACACACACACCCACACACACACACACAAATGTGGATATTGAGATACTAGGGAATAACCTCTAAAGGACATATATGAAGACATTGCTGGATGCAGTACTTCTTTCTGACAAACATCATGCTGGTAACAAAATCTATTTCAGTTACTAGAATACAATTCTGACTGGGTTCATGCCAGTTTTATCACATTGTCAACCACACAACAGTGTTTTGACGAGAGCATCTCTACCTGGTGTTTGTAAACAGGAGTGAAGAGTGAAAATGAATAATAAATTAACTAGGAATCATACTGTGATGTGGAGAATAAATAAAAAAAAAAACCTCAAAAGAGAACAAGGCAATAATGGGTGTTTCAAAAACCTCTTCAGACTCCTAACTTTAATTGGATTTTAACTCCACAGAGTGCAGGTTGTAGATGTTTATTTTCATTCAATTGTCAAGCGCCGCTGATGACAAGTTAACAGCCCTGCCAAGGAATGCAAATCGTGTTGGGTTTCTCATTTTGCTGCCAGGTGGAGTTCTCAATATGTCGTTCAAGCGGGGCTTGCTTCCACTGCAGAGCCTAAATAATGTATAATTGAAATCTCTCTGAAATGGTTCCATTGTCAGCCATTGTCGTTAAGTCCCGGCTTCAAAGGGTTCAATGCCCATCACCCTGACAAGCTACCAAATACCTGTTTTTAATAACTCTGGCACGCATACAAATGAAACATGCCATGTCTGTTTGAAAGTGGCAGGATGAAAGGAAATTTGGTACTATATTAAACTGTGCTTTGGCTATTTGACCTAAGCTGCTATTATGAGGAGCAAACTGTGCTGATTACCTGAGTTAATGCTTTTATTTTATTATTACTATTATTATTATCATTATTATTATTATTATTATTATTATTATTATATATTTTTTTGCAGATAGATGAATGAGACAATTACAACATAAACCCATGTGCAATCCTTGGCATCAGAATATCCATTCACATCTACAGCATCATAGAACATTTATGGGAAATGAACAATAAGCCTCAGGAATCTACCAAGTGCCAAGCTTTGAATTTGCTTGGATCATAGGAACTTGATATTGTACAAGCACACAACACAATGCGATCTCTTTTCTTGGATGCTGTGCTAGCACTTTGCAGCAATTGTGACCGCTTGTATATAACCTGCCTAGAGCCACAGTTATAAATGGCTCCCCTGATGACAGTATTGTGCATTAAAATCCCACTTGCTGTCATGTAAATCTCGCCTTACAAGAGAAGACACGGAAATTCGCCAGCGAGCGCTGAAGACTAGGTGTAATTCTCTCTGAGGATGGCGTTCCTAGTCTTGACAGCCCTGAGTGTTCACTTAATGTACACACTTGTGCCTTGACCACCTGCTACACCCAGCTTCCAGTGAGACTGACTGATAATGGTTACACACAGACACACCTCAACAAACAGAGAAATACATCAAGGTCTTCACAAATGTATTAATGCCTTCTGATGCAGAACAGGCAATTTTTCATCAGTCAATTTCCCAGAGGGTGTAGCTTTGTTAGTTGGCCGCTCAGTTGTAATCGCTTTATTGTCTTCTCTTAGAAGGAGGGAAAGAGAGACAGCTAGCGGCGCACATGTATTGTATATGCTTGTATGTGTGTGTATGTGTGGTATTCATCCTTTCTCAGAGTATGTCTGCATTTTCTGTGCGTGCACAGCCTCTGTTTTCCTGTGTCTCGGTGTATGTGAGTGTGTGCCTGAGTGTGTGGGGTGTGCAGATGCACAATACAGGTACATGTATCTGTGCTTGCATGTATGTTCCTTTTTTTTTTGCAATAGGATATGCTGTTGTGCAGGAGACAATGATGAATGTCTTTACATAGTGCACCTCAAAGGCTCGTCGGCTTTGTGGATATATCACATCACTGTATGTTCATCATTATATGTGAGCTCAGATTTAGACTGGTGCTTTAAACACGTTCCAGGGTTTAGCTTGACAGAGATAGAGAGCTGATGAAGGATCAAATATTCCACACTAGATATGGGAAGCTAATAATACACAGTCCACAGGAGGATACCCTGATACTGCAGGCTGAGAAAGAACACGCATGGATGCCCAGTTGAAGAATGTCCTTGTGTTGTAACTAGGGGGAAGAGAGTGACAGGCTTTTCTATATTTGAATGAAATAAACTTTTTTTTTTCCCCATGCACACAATTGATGAAGTTGGAGAGTAAAGAGAGAAATAACAGACTGATCTGTGGGAAGAGGAAAACACAAGGAAGGGACAGAGTACAGCAAAAAAGAGTAAGAATAGTACACTGAATTAATGGTAACTATGCATTACTGCTGGCAGTACATGCAGTGTGATGCCACCCGGCTGGGATCTGTACTTGATGACACCTGCAGCTCCCCACAAGCAGCCATGCTATGTCATTCTCACTCACAATCCTTGCCAGAACTAGTTTTGCCAGATAACCTGGCTACTTTGTAGGGGCTGCCATAAATGAAGCATTGCGTTAAGGACACGTAAGCGCCACATCAGCTGATTTTCAGCTGATCCACACAAACACCAATGATGATCGGCACTTCAAACAAAGCGGACCATTTAAGCTGTCAGCTCCTCATACTACCTTACGGTTCCTACCTGCCACACGCTGCTGTTGTGGACTAGTTGTGCTGGATCAGTATTTGCTCGTGATGAGAAAAAGACACTGTCTTTTGTGGTGCCTTACCTTCTGTCTCGTGCTCAAGCTGTCTTGCTTTAAGCCAGATGCAGAGTGTTAGATGCTCACACTGCTGCTGTTACTGCTGCTGCTGCTGCCACGATTTCCACCAAGAGGCAAGAGTCCAAACTCGGATAACTTCGACCCCAACAATCTTTCATAATATCGAGACCTCACTCGGTCATATGAATGCCCACATTCAAGCACTGGAACCGCTAGATCTTCAGCATCTGCAGCTCAAGGGATTTAGTTGCATGTGAATGATGTAGGGCTGAAACGATTAGTCGACCTAATCGACTAATCGTGGATTTTTATCATCGACGCATCGCGTATCTGTACATTTTCAGGCTGTATCAGGGCTTCATACAGTCAATGATGCAATGCGCAAAGGCAGCGCTAGGTGGCAGCAGTGCTTAAAATGTCCAGCTGATCGACAAGCAGTAGACAGGCAAAGAAGACGTTTGCCTAATGGAAGATGGCTGAAAAAATACCATGGAAAATACCACCGGAGCTGCGGGACGTTGAGAGAAATTTACCGCGATACCGCGAGTTTCACAAGTCCGGGAATTTTTCAGCTCTATAGCCAACGATACAGCAGAGTAAAACCACTGTAGAGTAGAATGGAGAACAGCAGCATTTAAAACCAAAGTATCTCGGAGCCACTTGTGAAACTGATAGTTGGTGAGTAACGTTGTTGATGCTACCTGGCTGTCAGTGATGATGAGTAACGTGACTACAGACGTGATATGTGCTGAAGCTCTGGCTGGTTATGGTTAGGTAACTACTGACCTGAGAGGATAAAGATAACTGACAGCTCTCATCTCCAAACAAAACTTTTTCATAAAACTTAAAAGCCATAAATCCACAGTCTGCTATTTTCTTTGCCACCAAATTAATGTTTATGTGAAGAGTAGGCTATTTTATAATTTTGAATTAGCCCAAACAAAGGCGCTCAAATAACAGTTACACAATGTTAAAGAACAACAAGCCCAAATTTAAAGAACGAGCACAGTTAAAGTAGTAAATTCATCTGGTCTCTCACCTCCACTTGTACACAGATAATCCATTGCTTTTTTACAGGCATGAAATTACTGAATAAAATTCATCAATACATTTCTGTATTATCAACACCTAAAACAATATTATTCTATCATAACATACAGAGGTGTATAGATGATTTTCTCCTTGAAGTCTTGACAGAAAGCATCCTCCACCTGCTCCTCAACGACTTGAGAGCTCAATAGCTTTGAATGTTGAGCCGCTTGATCCAGTTTTATTTTGTTAATGTAACTAAGACAATAATCGTTAGATTAATCGAAAAAATAGTCGACAGATAAATCAATTAGCTAATCGAAAAAATAGTCGACAGATTAATCGATTACTAAATAATCGTTACTGGGAACTGAAATCCCAACTGCCCCGACTCAAGTCCCCTTCTTCCCTTCTGCCGCTGCAATTTCACCTAAGCTGAGTATTAATGTTCAATAGATTTACTCTTATTATCATGTTGCAAGCTTATCTATTTACAGCTAATTGCACTGACTACTAATTAAATATGAATATATTGGCATATGCATGAAGATGTGGACATGCTGCTGGGTCACCCCGAGTGAAAAGCACATGCATTAATTGAAACGTGTTTGTTGCTACTGATAGGCTAGGTACATTTAGCAGCATAGAATATTTCCCTTAAATCAAGGTACTGGAAGCGCGTATCTTGCCTTATGTTCATTTGATGACGCTCAGCACCATAGAGAGCAGAAGCTGTACAACCGTATAACCATTCATGCAATAATGGTTTTAACTTCCTGACGACTGAGTGTTCCTGACTGATGGAGGCAGCCTGGTGAGGTAACAGCAGTACAGCGTATTAATGGTGTATTGTGTAGTTCAGATTAGTTGTCCATGTGAATCTCTCACACATTATAATGCCTGTTGAAACTGTAGCAGTCACAAGCAATGGTATGTCCATCAAATGCACGTGTGGCTGTGGTGTGTGTGTGTCTGTTTGTCTGTGTGAGCGTGCATGTGTGCCGAGCCTCCGTGGATATAATTGCTTGTTTTATAGAGAACATCAATGTCCATGTCACTGTGGGGGAGTGGGCTCAGCCATTACAGCATCATGCGGCCTTGTTTAATTGTCTCAGAGCATTTCCCCTACCATTCACCACCGTTGAATAGAAGGGAGCAGAAAGAGAGATGAGAGGAGGAGACTGAGGATTCTGTGTTGTATCTGTGTGATAGATTCAGAATTCAAGGTGGGAGCAGTGAGCAAGAACAAAAGCTGTCACAAAAGAGTGAGGTATGGTGAAACTGAGAGGGAGAGAGAGGGAGGGAGAGACAGACGTTCATAAAAGCAGATAAATAACAGGGTGCTGTGCTAACAAAGACGCTAATACAATCACACATGAAGGTCAGTGTATTCGCACTCGCGCTCCAGATTTTAATGAGAGACAGATGTGTGTGGCGCTACCATAGATAGTCCCTCTAGTGTGATCACAGACCATCTCTCAGATATCACACAAAAGGAGGAAAAGAGGAAAAGGAGAAAAGAGGGGAGGAGAAAATTACTTTTTTCTGCTATGAGAGTGTGTGGGCGGCCAGCCACAAGTTAAAGACAACCATCAATAGGAGAATTCAGCTGCCCAATCAGTACTCACTCCTCTCTATTGTCCCCTCTTCATTTCCCACTTTGTTTGAAATTCCTCTTTTCTTGCATTTCCTTTTCTTCTTTGATTAGTAGAGTCCTGTCAACACCTGCCATATTTCTCTGATAAGTCATCATTAAGTGCACAGACAAATTTGTTTTAAATTGATTACCGAGAGCTCTCTGAGAGTGTTTGTGCAGTGCTGTCAAGCTATTTAATTAAGGTTACTAAACAAACATGTTTCCCCCGCAGAACAGAACAATACAGGTCCATTCAGAGTGCCTAACTGTGAACCGTTGATAATGGATGTACTGTATTGCCAGCAAATTTCGCATCGGACAGCCAAGACATGAATGGGAGACATCAAAAACAAACAGGCATAATATAATCTGTGACTGTGGGCAATGTGAGGCATGTGTGCATGTGTGTGTGTGTGTGTGAGTATGCAGACAATCTGAGTCAGGTGCTGTAGGTACTTTAGACAATCTTAGGCAATCTTAGTAATGCAGTTGTATATTACTTAGTAATACACTGATGCATACATGATAGCCACCTTTATACAGACTTGTAAGAATGTATTCATGAAAATGTACCGTGAAACTAGAGGAAAAGCAGATGGTCTGTTATACTTTGTGCAAAGTCATTATTGACATTTTTCCCATAACTTACATAGAAGCATTTTCAGAGTTTGATAAATTCTTTCCAAGTTGCTAAAGCAAAATTTAATTTGTAGGATAGATTTCCCTTAACTCCTACAAAGTACATAATTAAACTTGGGACTACTGCTAATATAAATCTTCAGTACCTAGAAGATTGTTTCTTGACTTGGGGAATAAAGAAGTTGTTTCAAGAAAGTGTAGCCTAAATCCCCTGGACTTTTGCCTTTAAAGTTGGGCCATTGGCTATCCTAAACCTGTGACTACTACAATGCAGTTAATTTAATTGATGAACAATATCATAGCCTACATGTTTTTTAATTATTTAGTTGTGATTTCCAATTTTTCCAATTTTTGTATTTACTGTACCTCCTTAAGTAGAGTGATTAATAATTGATTATTCTTTCCATACATTTACCTGGTAAATATTTTGTCTTGGGGTGACTGTCAAATGAAGGGTTACTGTCTCTGAAAATCTATGGCAATCTATGAGATTGCCACCTAGACCATGTATATTTACCTGGAAAGGCCTGGTTAGTGCTAACTTTAGTTTAAAAATAAAATCTTGCAGTGTAATTGACTGAAGACAACCTTCTGAGTCTGCCTCAGATATACAAATTATGATGACGTTTTCAGCGTGCGAGCTATCCGGAGCTCTCACTCATTCTCATTTGAGGATAGCATTAAAGTGTTTTTTTTTTCACTTGTGGAGTTGATGATAAAATGCATGGACTGATATTCCTATTTCATTTTCAGCAGCAATCAGCTCCTTAGGCTTTAAATAATGTGAGGAAAGAACCATGACATATTTCCACTTATTCAATTAACTTTGTGGTAATTGCCATACTTCCTGTAACTTCTCCTAAGTTTCGGCATTTCACTTTGGGATACAAACAGAGGGAAACTGTCAAACAGTCAAACTTAATACTCTAGCTAGTAGCAGCAGTAGATGACATGTAAATAGATGATACACGTATTAAACAGTCTTTAAAATCTTTATTACAGTTTATCATTAGCATGCAGTGCACTCGGCAAGCTTTCATGAATTCTTCATTCACTAGAAGATGTAATGAAGTCTTTCTTGTAATTTAGCCCATCAATAATTAGGAGACCTCGCTGACTGGCTCTTTCGGTCTCTGGAAATGGTGGCTGTGAGAAATCCTATACCATTAATATTGCATTGAACTCTCTCAGGCTTATTAGCAGGGCCAGGTCCTTAATGAGCCAATAGTCCTTAGTATTGTCAATATTTTATCCGTTATGTACCACTGTCGATTAAGAGGAGCTTCAAGCGTTTTATATTAATGACCCCAAACAGGAAGGTCAAGAAGGAAGTGGAGTGAAGTTTTTCAGCTAAAAGAATAACTGAATTAATGACAATTGTTTAAAAGGTGATTTTGTAGGGGTAGTTAGTAGGGTTGGGCGATATGTTAAAATTTTCCAACCGACCACCATCAGCCCATCAACCGGCGATTGCCGATATATTTGCGCAGGTGTGTGTGCGGCACGCGCAGGGGGCGGGGAGTCCCCCACTCCCCACACACCATCTTCAGCGAACAATCATGGAAGAGCTTGTTGCCAAAAAGAATACAAAATCCCCTATTTGTGATTATTTTGGTTTTAAACCGGATGAAACTCGCAAGCCGAAGGACCTAAATGAAGTAATTTGCCGTCTTTGCAAATGAGTAGTGCCGGCAAAAGATTGAACAGCTGTCCGACACTATTTGAAAAAGAGTCCGATGGCGTCAGATGAAGGACGTCTCCGCTTGCAGCCTCCAAATGAACAAACAGGTGGGGATAACATATTATGCTATTAAATGATCAGGGTGCACAACTGCACATACAGCTTTTAGTCTAGTTCTCAAATATGATTTATGAATTGATGTTGCTTTTCAGCACCAATTGATCGGACAGCAACCACTAAAGACGGCTTAATTGTCATTTAGTCACTCACTGCCCTGTTTTGTGAAAGACTCGTTGGAAATCAGTGCAACAAGAACGTGCATAATATGGCCCAACTCCAACTGCCATGTAACAACATATTATGTAATAACACCGCATTATGTAATAACTCGACAAAATGTAATAGATTTTCACTTCATTATGTAATAACACCCACATTTTGTAATAATCTGCCGCATTTTGTAATACACAGCCTGAACGCAATATGTAATACATTTCCCCGTATTTTGTAATAAATTATTATATATTGCGGTGGTTATTACAAAATACGGGAGTTGCACTTTTTTTTGATGAAAATGTAATAATATGGTGCATTATGTAATAACCAACCAAAATGGATGTCTTCATTCATAAAAATCGTTATAACATTATAACAACAATGTTTATTTTATGCATTCTAGCATGAATCATACTGACTCAAAATTAATTTTAAATAGAAACTATACTTGAGGGTTCATAGAGACATAGAAACTGCACAACACTGAGTGTTATACTGACACAAACATCTAAGTACTGGTACACACATGTCAGGAGACACACACACACAAACAGAGCTCTGCCATTAAGCAATCAGGATTATGCAAATTTTATACAGAAAAAGAGACAAAAAATGGTTGCACAACAAAAGACCAATATGGAACAGTACATTCTTTCAAATTCTTTATTCTCTCAATGCCCAATTACGGTATGTTTAGGCAAAGAACATGTACCATACTGTAGTGGTCAACAACACTATGGATGAACATTTAGACTATTAAGTATTATCTTTAATTATGTTTAAGTATTTAAGTAATTAAGTGAAAAACAACCATAGCATATAGCCTAACAACACACTGATTTGCAGTGGATTTCTAATATACAAACAGTTCAGTTTTAACTTGCAAAAACTACTTATCAAGTAGCCACGATAGAAAGAACCATAGATGGTTATTACATAATGCACTGTATTATTACATTTTCATCATAAAAAAAGTGCAACAATAATTTATTACAAAATGCAGGGAAATGTATTACATATTGCGCTCAGGCTGTGTATTACAAAATGCGGCAGATTATTACAAAATGCGGGTGTTATTACATAATGAAGTGAAAATGTATTACGTTTTGTTGAGTTATTACGTAATGCGGTGTTATTATATAATGCTTTGTTACATGCCAGTTCCTATTCGCGCACGTTTTGAATTGCGCTTTACAGGTTAATTATTTACCATTAAATTAGCAAAATAAAATGACAAAAATCGCCCAAAAAATCGCTCAAAAAAATCAACCGGCGATGGATTCAGCCAATCGCCGATAGCCGATATATTCGTCCTATCGCCCAACCCTAGTAGTTTGCGATTGTGTCATTGTAAAGGTACAGAGTTTAACAAAGACAAAGTTCAACCTCACCCTTTTTGCAGAGATACAAGGACAGAATTGTCATCCTCCGATGTGATGCCGGACAGTTTTTAAACTGAAAACTACTCAAGTATAAATTTAAATCAGCTTAATCAGTTTAATTCTCCTTAACTTTACTGAAACCAGGCCAGGATCCATATAGGTGCCTATTCTCCCCAGCGCCGAGGAGAACTCTTTCATTTCCCTGCAACATTCTAATCAAGACTCTCCTAGTAATTACTGATGTGAGGAGAGTCCAGGTACTGGGAACACTGAGTCGGGGGCATTCATACTTCTGTTTAATGGCACTGCTTGTTTATAAGCCTGAGTCCACCTACACACGCCACTAATGGGCTGTACAGAGCCCAGTCATGAATATGCATTCTCACCTTGGCTGATAGTTTCAAAAACTAGACCACAGAATGAAAAGGAACAACAAATACTGTCTCCCTGTAATTGGCTGTCTGCAAAGGTAATATGCAAATTTTGAGCCTTTTTATCCACAGTTTTGTACTCAATAGACAGTTGTCTGTTTTATGGGAATATAGGCCTTGATCAGAGAGCAGTCATCAGCTTTGGGCTGGTGGACTTACAACACTGCTTTAGTTTGTGTCTGATTTGTTGTTGTAAATTCACCAAAGCCAATGTTTTGTTCCTGCTCTGCATGATAATGCCTTTTCTGCACCAGGTCATAACTGAAATGTATTGCTACAATATGGAGAATTTTGAATTTAAAAGCCACTGAACATAAAGGAAAGTCACATTAAAGTGTGTGTGATATCAAAAGCAAGGTGCTGGGTGACACAAAAAGAAACTATGGATTTGAATGACCATGAGCCACTGAATCTTACATTAGCACACCCAGAATGCAACGTTTTCCATGGGAAGTCGAGACTGTCAACACAATGATGGAAAACAATAAAGATGTTATCCTCTACACAATAACGTGACAGCTGCTGAGCTGTCATTATACAATCAGGAGGTAATTTCCATGCCTAACTTGAAAACACATTATTATGATTAAAAACAACAGCGAAATGTCAATCAATGGAGTGCCATTATTACCTCATATCCTGTCTCTGGAGATTCCCGCATGCTCTGGTTTCATCTTTCTGTTCATTTTCTATTATGATTCTATTACTCTATCACAATGGGGGGCATTTCATTGCATGCAGTTCCAAAAACCCGTTTTCCATCGAGTTATATTCTTTGAATTCCTAAAGATGAAAATGATGAAATAGTGCTCATGAAAACAGCTGCAAATTTGAAGTGCAGTATAGGCAATTAACTATCACTGCCTTTCTACTGCCCTTGCAAGCACAGTAGAAAATAACTTGATGGATGGCGTCCACCATGTTTATCCATGAAGTACAGTACCATGCCTGGTCTGGTATCAGATTAAAAAATAAAGGGAAATTATCTCTTTGCTTACCCCCCTACATAAGGCGGTGGAGGTGGAGTAAGGGATCCATGTCTTGCTCAAGGACACTTCAGCAGGGCAGATGTTTACTGTCCCAGCAGGTTGAACCACCATGCTGTCCAAAAACCTGGATGGGAGGAGGAGAAAACAGGGGGAAGTTATTTCTAACACAAGGAATCCAAGTTCAAATTTCTTTCTCCAACAATAAGTTGAGAGAAAAGCTAAGACACACTGTGTGCACAGAAACAGTGCTGACTGCATGTGCTTTCCATACTTTGTGACAGTATGGAAGACCTTGACTCAGACTCCAGAGCGGTTAAGGCTGCCCAGGGTGCGTTCCTTATCTGCATATTCGTGGCTCTGCATTTCTCCTGCTTTCCCACATAAAAGTGCGGGAGCTGGCTAATTAGACTTCCTGGGTCAAAGGTCACAGAGCTGGAGGAGAGAAGGGATCCTCCAGGGAAGGACATGTCCAGATGTGGCTTTCCATTGCTTCGCAGCCTCCCTAGTCTCTTTTTATTTTCCATCAGACCTGCCGGCGTTCATGTGGAGAACAGCATGCGGACAATTCTGCACATTAGGCCTGGGAGACGCTGGTTAAGGAGCATGTTCATGCATACACGACTGCTGCGTTTTTCTCTCAATATGTTGATGTTTTGAGCGGGTGTTTATCGAGTACATCTTGCATCCACACATCACTTCTCCAATGGTTTCAACATATAATTTGTCATGGTTGTTATTGTAGCCGGTGAAAAGAAAACCATCTGATTTAGAGCTGACAAAAAGGCTGCTCCAATCTATATCTCTCCGACTCAAGTTAATTCATGCTATTGTGTACTATGAAATGGGAAACCCCCCTGTTTACAGATGGTTGTATACCCAAAAACACATCATCAATTACCAAGCTCTGTCACTTTGATTCATAAGTGTTCCACGAGCAATATCCCCACACATGGGCAGCCTCTTCATCATCTTCAATTACAGAGAGGGGACATCTGTATCGGCAAACACATGCTGAGCGTTGCCTGCTTTAAAACCACAGTAGCAAATAGAAGGGTATTTTGGATATATGCAAACAAATATTGATACATATGGTATATGTGTGTGTGTGTGTGTGTGTTTGTGTGTGTGTGTGTGTGTGTGTGTGTGTGTGTGTGTGTGTGTGTGTGGTCTGCAAGATGTAGCATTGCTGACATCAGTTCATCAGGCAGAGTGGGGCAAAAAAATGATGATTTGAACAGTTTGTGTCTTATAGCGGCAGCACAGCAGGCGAGAGCTGGGAAAACTTAAGGCCAATCTCCACCCACAGCACACCCACAGAAGAAATATTCCCAACTCCTAGTAATTGCATTATCCAATTCACATCTATAGCATAAGAGATAATAAAGCGAGCAAATGTGAATGTAAATGCTCCAGCACTTGATGCATAATTGTCCTATTAATTGCTTGTTTGTTGCTGAAGTGTAGCCGGTCTTTGCTACAATATCTCAGATCTGGTCCCGGTGGGGTGATACTCCCCTCTTCTCTCAGCCCTCCTCTCTCTTCTGTCCTCCGTCTTCCTTGCTGTTGCCTGTGTTTATGTACTGAGGCAGAGAGCAGCGCAGTCTCATCACCATCATTTGGATGAGAGATGGAGTCATCATCAGCTGAGTCCCATTGCTGTAGCCCCACCACAATTTGCGGAGGGGGGGGGGGGGGAGCTGTGTTACCATGGCGACCACATCCAGTTGGTCAAACTGAAACCAGTCAAGCCAAAAACTTGAGTGCTTTTTTTTTTTTTTTTTTTTTTTCGCAACCGTTCTGATATGCTAATCTATCAGCAGCAGTGGTGGCGGGGGTGGTGCTGAAGGGGGGGGGGGGGGGGTAAAATTGTAATCAGGCGGTGGTGAGGGACACCAATCTGCAGGGAAAGCTACTTTATGCAGAAATCCAATTTAAGAGATTGGCTTAGCGAGTGAGTCATTGAAGGTAAATCCAATGGTAATTATAGGTAAATCAAAGGTGAAAGCTTGCAAAAGACTCCCGTACACAACTTTCTCTCTCTCTCTCTCTCTCTCTCTCTCTCATTCTCTATACCCTTCTCATTACCACATGTCGTTTACAAAAGAGAAAAGGGAGCAGACTACATGGCCTGGAAATGTAAGGATAACCGCTAAATGTGGATTTTGGCCTTTATGGCTGAGAGGAACTTGGCACTCCTGCAGTCCCTCTGTTTTCAGTTATGCTCAAGATGGTCAGTAATTAAACAATACCCTGCCAATTCCTTGCCGTTGGCCTGGCTGTCACAGTGACTGTTAAAACCTTGAATGCCATGGCATTCGCCCACCAGTTTCATCCAGTTGTTTTAAAGGTAAGGAAACTAACAAAGAGGGGTTTTTTTTACCCTTACGATTGTGCTGGCATGTGACCTATGAAAACCACCCTGCCTTTTCTGATAACCCCCACACTATATCATTAACTACAGCCAAAGCAGGGATAATGATGATAGTGAAAGTGTGCCAACTCTCACACCTCCTGCTGGGTGAGAGCCAACTTCCCACTGGGAGAGGATGATTGTGGGTGGGAGGCAACAAAAACACTCAAATCTTCTTAGCCAAAGAAGCCAATTTATCAGACAATAGCAAACCAATATGGGAACACAAGGTATTTTGTGAGACTCTGACATATAATCCATGGTTTGACATTATGGAATGACATTTTAGAAGTAGCTTCCCCGCTTTCCTATTTGTTCTGCCCTCTGAGAGCCACAGGAGCGGTAATTTGTTAGATTGTAGATAGAGGGCTAATAAATAGCAGAGCTAGCGCCTCACAAGTCATTTATCTTGACCTTTTATTTCAGGCAAAATCAATTTGCTGTTAATATGCCTCTAATAAGGAGACACCTTTTATTTGTTTGGCTCTCAAACTGCATTGATGCTTTTTAGCAGGGTTGTGGCCAAATGTTCCACCATTGCATTTTGATTTGTTGACTGAAATCAACCACTTTGAAATGGTTCACTGAAAGCCATAAAGGTGACTGTTAATGTGACAACCGCAACCGAACTGGTGTAGGGGGACAGACACAAGGGCACAGAAATTCACAGCAGACAGCAGGCTATTTTTCACCAAAGGCAACTCTACCTGGGGTTTGCAAGGCTACATCATCTGGCATATGCATATAATAGGTTGCAAATTTTGTTTGCTGACAAGCTTGAAGTAGCACATGTATGGTGCACATATGCTGCTTTTCTATGCTGCGATATAAACTGTTTGTGTTGATCCACTTTGATAAACTGTTGCCTGGCACGCTCAATTCTCAGGCACACAATTGTGGCCATGTTTTATTTAGATAAATGTTTAAAAGTCTGAATTTTTCATCCTGCGTGAGATTTCCATTGGAGTAATGTCAGCATGAGGTAGAGGCTGAAAGCAGAGTTTCACTCCAATTGTGTGGGAGGTGGCAACCCTGTGATAGGATTTTGTGTTGTTGTTGTTGTTTTTTTTTTCTTTTTTGTTTTTATCTTGTCAGGGTGCCTTTTGTTCTCGTTTCAGTCTATTTTGAATCCTTTGAATGTGTGAACAGTTGCAGTGTCACATTAAAAGTCAATCAGATAACAAATCAGATCACAACTGACATTTTGGCCAAACTTCCCCTCGCTGGCTGTCGCTAGGGAAACTCATGTGTGCAGGTAAACTGATTGGAATCTACACGGCTTGGGGAATACTGCGGGGGAATCAGTGCTGGAGGTTGGAATGGGTAGATAAGCGACTGCTGTGATCAACCCCTGGGGTCAATAGAAACTGATAAAAGGGGGTTTGAGACTAAGTTTCTCAGACAAAACAATCAAGGTGGGCCATAGTACACAATCTGGTGGTCGTGAGTGTATGCATCAGAGGCTATTTGATAGGCCTGTTATTTGGTTTAAAGGCAACCCGGTTAATCTCCCAGGGATTGAGGTGAAGACATATATCAGCAGACCCATTGCTAGCTATTGTCTCCAAGTGATTTATTCCCGGCTTCCCCCTGGAGAGACACAAAGAGACTGCAAGAGGGATTCAGGAGGCCCAGCAGCTGTATTATGGAGATTTGAGCCCCCAAAACATTTCTGCAAACATGCGTCAAGATCACAAATGCCAGCCTTGCTCATAGCACAACAACCTTGTATTGTCAGCGCCTCCCTCCTTGCCTGCTTTTTTCCCCCCCCTTCTCACTTACCTCCGCTGCCCAATTTATATGTAAATTCCTTCTTCCCTAAACAATGCTATACGCACGTCTATCCTTTTGTGGCAGGGACCCAAAAACCTACAAATAAATAGCCTAAGCCCTTGCATGGAAAGCAGCCATATGAGTCATTGCAATTTAGTGTTTTTAACTGTGACCTTGTGAAAACACCTGATGATGCCTATGATTGTGCATTTTCCACCATTTACAACCTGCAGTGTAGGTCTAAAACTATCAAATTGTGCATGTTCTAACAACCCAAGGCCACAATGAAAAATAAAAAAACAGAAACGCACTCTTCTTTTTATACCCGCTGTACATCTTTCCCATCCAGAATGTATAGCTACAGTATTTTTCACTGACTTTGCAGTACAGAGAAAAGTACCATATATGAGGTAGCCATAACAGTCAAAGCTGATGTTCCATCTCCCATCGTAGAGACTTTACCACATCAGTAAAACCAGACCTTGCTCAATGACAGGGCTGGATCTCCATAGAGGAAACAGATGTTTTTGAAATGCTGATCTACTGGCATAAATTTGCAGCATTTCATGAGTTCAAAAAAAAGCGTAACTTTGACACAACCAGCCCCGAATACAACATATCTATCTATCTATCTATCTATCTATCTATCTATCTATCTATCTATCTATCTATCTATCTAACTATCTATCTATCTATCTATAGTAGTGGTAGTGGTAGTGGTAGTAGTGGTGTTGTTGCTTGTTTTCCAGTGCTGGCAGAGTGTGGTAGCTGTGGGCATTAACTCATGTTTTAAACACAATGGTGTTCAGTCAAACACAGTAGGATCTCACCTCTCCTCCATGCGTTATGAGAAATTCAGTTTACAAAACAGCTGCCATCACACATGCAGACACTTGAGCATTCAAACACAAGACACGCAAGCATGCACAAACAGGTATAATATATGCAGGTATAATATGTGTGCTCGCCCACACACACACACACACACACACACACACACACAAACTGGACTGCCGATTCCAAGAATTCCATTATTTCTCCCTCCAAGGAGTAATCTGCCTTAATGATCATTTATTGATACATTCATTAAACATTTATCAACATTAACTAATTGCCATTTGCAAGCTTTTAATGATTAATGACCCCAAATTAATGTGGATCCCTTTGTTTGCACACACAGTATTGGAGTCAGTGTAACAGCACCTGTTAAAATTTTACTTCTAAAATCAGCGACAATTATCATCAAATGCTCCTCTTAACCTGTGTGATTTTCTCTTTTATTGAACATCTCTGTGGGTAAACAGAAGAAGTGTTTCTAATGTGACTGTCCAAAAAACAGATTTTATTTGCAAGATTACCTCATGCTGAGCTTGAGGGCTTTGAGAAAATAACTTGATAAGAAGAAATACTAAGAGCTCGCAGGCCTTCTTTGATGCCACACCGCTGTGAGGTGAATGGTCAAACAATATATTGATGGATATGTTTTTAAACTTTTCACTTTCGCTCAGACTCTGACTGTGAGGCTTGCCCCGTGGGTCAAAATGTAGTGTCTGCCAACAGAAGGTGGTCAGAATAGAGGGCTAGATTCATCAAACATTTATATTTCACTACTTACTGGGAACAAGCTCACCACAAAAGCAGGGGATTAATGAGCACACATTAATACAGTGGGGATGATTTAAAGGCAAGTTCAATTCCACTTGAGCACATTAATACAGTGGGGATGATTTAAAGGCAAGTTCAATTCCACTTGAGACTATAAGCTCAGTGGTTGTGATTGATGTTGACTGTGCTGACACCATTCAATTAAATATTCAATTTATAGTCCCCATTTAAGTAGTTAGAATACCTTGACAACAAAAATCCAATGCAAATATGTGCTCACATGCAGGTAAAAGATGTTACACAATTCAAGACTTCATTTACTCTTGTAGAAAATTGGAGTAATAAGCTGAAGAGAGGGGGCTGTTGTGGTCTGGAAGCTCTCCAGAGTGTTAAACTATGTTGAGGTGCTGTGCTGCGGTGTTGCGCTAATACTATTTGTTTCCTGTGCTTCTGCCGCTTCGCTATGCTGGATTAGTTTTCTGCTTTCACTCCTCTCCCTCTATCCATCTGAAAGAGGGCAACCCACCAACCGCCAACAAACGCAGAGACCAGTGTCGGGCTGGTCTCTGCGTCTCAGTCTTCTTATGATGTACACGCGCGTGCACACACACACACACACACACACACACACACACACACACAGATATCCCTGCTCTGTGTATGGTGACGGGTTTGCCAAACGCTCCGTTGCCCAAGCACAGAGAGGGATTAATCCATTGGCAGCTGGCCCTCCAGATCTCAGTTCACAACGCCCACCTCTCATGCCCTCCCTTCACCACAAACACACACCCTCAACATCACCTCATCTACATTTGCCTGTTTGTCGGCGGTGATTCTTAAAGGCGGACAATCATTTGTGCAGCTCAGATGAAGAGAGGAAGAGAGAGAGAGAAAGCCCGAGAGCAAAAGAAAACTGCGGGATCGGGTGAGGCAGAACCAAGAGTTGAGCGGCAGAGAGGGATTTAGCGAGGGGGGGGGGAATTCGGCGAGGAAGAAAAAGGCAGGAGTGTGTAAAACAGGAAAGGACTAGTGACAGGCAGAGATATAGGACTGGAGGACTGGAAATAAGATGAGAAAATCGAAGGGAGGTATAGAGTGATCGGAGTGGGTGAGGGACAGAGCCATGGTGAGAGGGTCAAACTCATACTGCCATGTGCCATAAGAAGAGGATGTTATGGCGTAGATGGCAGGGGGGCAATCTTCCAACTTCAAAGTCTTATCCACATTTTTGAATCAACGACTGAGCCAAGTAGCCCATGAACAACTTTGTGTGCGTCTGTGTGATTGGTAGAGCTGACATTTCTTTAAAAATATGTCTGGAAAGCTATATTATTGACAGCACCGCTGATTACCATGGGTCACTGAGCCGACATGTCTCGGGGGATCGGCATTTGATTTTCTACCTCCTATTAACCTTTGTATCTCTATCCTCCGTGTGTCTGCTTGTGTCCCGGTGTGCTAAAACAAAATTAAGTGAACTGAATAAAAGACCCACTGTGCTCATAACTCATCTAAATACTCACAGAATGATCCATTGCTTCATATTCGTCATCATATTGAAGACACAATAGCTCACAAATGTATTTCTTAAGGGTTATGACAGCAGAGAGGTAGGTTTTATTGTAGTGTGTTTTACCATTGGCTATTCACTTAAATTATGCAGTAGCACCCCCTGTGGTTATAGCAGCTCATACAACTGGATTACTGTGCAAGTGTACCAAGGCTGTCTGCAATAGACAGTCACTTGACTACTGTTCAACGCATTATGATTTACACCTCTTCTGAATCAGGTTGATATATATTTTTCTTACAAAGGCCTGAAATTAGCCCACCTTTCTATATTATGTAGGTGTAAAGTGCCATTTCCTCTTCTAACTCCTCACTGAGCAAAACCTAAGTACCTATCCTTGATTGCTACTCATTATCATACACTTAAAGGGTCGAATGAAGGATGGAGAGAACAAAAGAGAATAATTTGATGCTGGCAGAGACTTGGCCACCTCCACCTTTAAAAGGCTACTTATGTGAGATTATGCTTTTGGAGTGTTTTGATGTGTCACTCAAGTGGCCAGCCTTTTCTATCTTTCTCTGCTCCACTATCTGCAATGCATAATGGTTATATCACACTGTCCAGCCAACTATACAGGACCACAGTGTAGATGGACCTACACAACACAGGTTCTGAGAATCACTCTTTAGTGCTGTATATCCTCTTTAGTGCTGTAAATCACACTAAATTGGTTTTCTTTTGCTATCGGGATTAGATTTGAATTTCAGTAAATGGATACAGAGACATTTTGTGGACCACACAGGCCTTCATCAGGGCGTCAGTTTACACTTGTATGCTTCTACGGTGCACACTCCTTCATCTGGCCATGAAATGATGAATCATGAATAATTGAAACTATATACTATCATCTCTGCTTTTACATATACTGTATATATTTCTCAAATAGACCTATTTTCATGTAACTTACATAAGTCTGACACTACTGACTGTAATCCATGGTCTTCTGGTCATCTAGTAATACACTGAAAAAGCCTACAGCAGACATAGCATATAAATCTTTAGAGCATATAGCACCAGTCAAGGATTTTTGAATATCTATGAGTCGTCATGTGTCAGTTCACACATGTATTAGCCAATCCATCACACTCCAAAATAAGATTGAAATGGTGTTTTATACTTAAATTTTGCACTTTGTTCCTACGTTTCACAGGCACTCAACCTCTTAGTTAGGACTCAAGTTATTAATGTGCTGTGCTCAGCCAGTCACACACAGATACACACACAGTTTTGTGTGAAGGGCGTTTCATAAAGCAATGCATTATTGTTATTAGAGCACGGGCGCCGCGCCCAGTTGCCAGTGCCGGGTTGAGTGGAAGCAGTCATTAAATTTAAATTGAGCAATATTTTCTTTTTGATGCTTCGGGAGCTCATGTAGGGCGGATTCATATTGGCTTGGCACTACTCGTTTATTTGTTGCATAAACTCAACTTTATTTGCTTCACCCATATGAATGTGTGCATTCATCATGGGGACACTTTAATAAACCTGATGCATAATGCTAAATTGCTAACTTATTAGCATCCTATTGATAATGAAGTTTATTAGCAGAGCTGTAATCTAACAGTATTATAAGCAGGTGCAGCTGCATCACATGACCTAGCAATAGGTGGAGGAAAATAATTTAAATTTGAAAAGTTGAAATGCCATTGTGTGTCTGAAAACATGCTCCCACATTAATATGGCTCAGTGCAATGACATAATAGCTCACATGTATATACAGCCAACATATAGCTGCATTACGCATGTTCAAACAACTTGTATTAAACCTACAACATGCAACTTTTGGACCTGAGGCAGCAAGATGTATTGTTAGTCCCACCTTCCTCCTCAGTTGGTCAAGTTCATGCCCCAACACTTGTCACTCATCTTGATGTGCTGTCTACCTTAAAGGAATAGTTCACCCAAAAATAAAAATTCTGTCATCATCTACTCACCCTAATGCCAAATGAAACACAGGTGACATTTGGTAGTCCATATAACACACAGGGAGGTTGCCAGCACAACTTTGTAGCAGTCTTCTCCAAAACAACTGAAGACAATGGGGACCTGTCCATAAAGCCACCACAGGCGATGAAGAAGCAGATGACGAAAGCAGGCAATGCGCAATTTAAAAAGCAATGCCAGTGTTCACCCATGTTTTCTAATGGGTCTTGTCTGACACACATTCTTTTATTACTGCTTTTACCATTTTTGTTGCAATGACTTCCTCGTTCTGTGGCCTTGATAGCCACAATCCAGTGTGTTGTATGGCCACGCCCATATTAGGTGATTAGGCATGTACACACAGCATCACAGACTGAAAGACTGATAATGTATAATATATTATATTTATTTGCTGTTATTTTAATGTGAAAAAAGTTGCATATTGCAGTTCTAAGTGTGCTTAAATTCTACGTTGTGCTTTTCATCCTCATCTTAGATGCCAACAGAATGACAGAATCACCTCTCCCATCATCCAGTCAGTCAAAGGCTGGCAAAGCAGTTAACTGCATGGCTCCTCTGGCCCTCGTGCTTTGATCTTCCCTTGGCATTCTCTCAGCCTCAACCCCTTTTTCATCGGTGTGCATTAGCTAACAAAAGAGAGGGAAGAGAGGATAGATATCTCCCTGAGAACGGAGGGATCTCCACCTAGGGACTTCAAAGCAGGCTTTGAAGTTGGGCAGGAGACAGCAGCATCCACAGAGGAGCGGAGCCGCCCCAGTGGCAGGTAGCAGTGATGTCCTGCAACGCTGCGTCATTGGCACTTTGCTGATATTAGTTACTGAGCATGGTATGACTCCACTATAGTGTTGTTTGCAGAGAGATGAATCGTTAACCAGCATGGGGTGAGTAATAAGATTAACAATCCTACACAGGACTGGCTCTCAATTTCAGTACCAATCTCAAGGTATCTTAAGGGGTAAACACACATACTATCATTAGACAAGCTTTAGCAGAATTACTGGTAGTGACTCAGTCTCTTCATAGAGTGAGGTTAGAGTAGTCAGCGCTAATTCAGGTTCCTGCTGATGGGAATTTGGTTTTTGTGTCCTATCCGGTTCACCAAAATTTTCTTACTATATTGTGTGTATTTTGTTCATGCTCCATTTTATCATCAACATTTAAAGCTTCAATAAGCAAAATTTTCAGACCACTAGAGAGTGCCAGAGACCGCAAAACACATTTGTAAATAACACACAGCAAGGGCACTCTACTACAGAGTCCTACGAAGGACAAACTTTGCAAAGCACCGTACTTAAAGGCTGATAGGTAAGCAAAATTTACCTATGGAGAAGTGTCGACGGTAACCAGTCTTGCTTTGCCACGCCTTTCTCCCGCTGACAGTTACATGTCCCACAATGACAAAGAGGTAGGTAGCAATAATACTAGTTTACTGAGTTTACTCTCGCTTCATCGAATGATCCGGGAGGAGCTTTGTGGAATTTGACAACAAGCTTTAGAAAAGAAGTGTAAACAGCAACACAGCTAGCTGCTGTGTGGATATTAGTTTGTATCATTATGTCTCAATGAATCTCCAAATAGCACACATTAGTTTCAGGATTGGTAATAAGGTCTGATATCGCTTATTGCAGGTTTAATCCTTTTTTGCCCACTCTTGGCACCTGTTTCATGTCTGACCTTCCTGGTAGGTAGATCCCTCTCTGTGAGGACCTTCCCAAGCTTTCTTCCCTAATGAGGTTTTCATGGGAGGTTGGGGGTTGTGTCATTTTCATTTATTGTTATCATTTAATGTTTCATCGTTTTCATTTAATGTTTTCATCTATCGTTTCATAATGTGGGCGTTGTGAAGCCCTTTGAGATTGTAGCTGTGATTAAGGGCTATACAAATAAACTCGACTTGACTTGACTTGACACAGTACCTCCTGGAATAATGATGCAAGAGTGATGCGTTTCAGTTTGTGTACTTTTCTGACACCTAACAGAAATATCTGTTTAATCTAACCTTTGGGCCAAACACTGAAAACAGATCCAGCACCCAGGTACCACTGGGTGTTGAATAACCTTTGCTGTTGCTCCGTGAGTGTGTTTAGGGGTTCTGTTTGAAGTGAAGCTGGAAAAAAACGCTGAGGTGCCTCCACAAACGAATCCCAGCAGACCTTTTTCTTTGTCTCCAGCTCTGGTCCTACCTCTACCTTTCTCCCTCCTCCCCCTCCACCTTCCTTCCTTTCTCTGTCAAAGCAATAGGGCAGATATTGATTAGCTCTGTGTGTGTACCATACCTGGGAGTCAGATCCATCTTACTATCCTTTCTTTTAGTTACCGCACATCCCTAGTTTTATCCCTGCAGGGCAATACATCTCATGCAGAGATGTATTCTTCTTTATGAAGCTAGTTCTGTAGAATTTGCTCCTTGATATATATCACTGTCATTGTAACGCTAGCTAAAACACTATCATCATTACAATCAGGTTGAACTTGTAGAAAAGTTCAAATGTCTGACTTTTCCTGTCGGCTCAAACTTGCAGCTATGCCAAAGATGGTCCTGAATGATGAAATATATCAATGGAAATAACTTCACAGCACTATTCATACCACAAATAGCCAACATAACATTGCATTTAACTGTGATATACTCATTAAAATCTTTGAGTGAAAATCAATCCAAACCACTATTCATGTGTGCATTATAGTAATTGGACAGCGGCATTCTAATGACAGATGGGCCAAGTGTGTTCTTGGAATTTGAAGACTTTGAATTAAACTAAAATCCAATCAATGGTACCTCAAAACAACTAAAATAGGATTAATCAGAAACCAGGCCAAGATTTTTGGCTTTGGTACATAATTCTGTTTTGAAACATCTGGCATGAAACCCTTTGTTTGTTTTTGTTGTTTTTGTTGTTGTTGTTGTTTGGTTTTTTGTTGTTTTGAAGGTATCCATCTAAGGTAGAGGGACTAATAAAACCTGGTTGTCCCTCTTAACAACCAATAAGCCCGGAGAATTAGTAAAGATTTTCTCTCTGGTCTCTACTGAGTCTTATTCCCATTCAGACCTAAGAGACACGGTTAGATCAGCCTAGGTGTTGATGAGCCATGTCATCCCAATTAGGCCAGCAGCACAAAGCAATCTATTTGTTATCTGAAGAAAATTAGGGTGGAAAGACAAGACAAAGCACAGAATGGACTAGAAACTGGAGGTGTTGATAAGCAGTGGACTATTGAACAGAGAATCATTTCTATAATATGCGCTACGAAGCTGTGTAATCATGTTGTTGGGTTGGTCAGAGAGAAGTAGGGAGTTTCCTTTAACCTTGTGCAATTTGTAGTGAAGCATCAGTATTTTGAACATGGCCAAAATACAGGTAAACTTTTTGACATGTGTGATCTCACATGGGAGAAATCAGCTGGCTGTGTACAGTCTCATATCTGAGATTCAGACATTTCCAGTATTTACACTGCAGCATGACAAAACAATCTGTCGAAGTGGGACAAGCCAGAATCAATCGATTACCTGGGGGAAACTAACAACTAGATCTTGCTTGAGGAATATCGAAGGCTAGATAAACTACATCTTTACAACTGTATTCATAGTTTATTATATTTCAGTGTTACTGATTACCTTGAAGGTGAGTGAAAAATAGATTTTGCGTGAAGAAATATCTAAGACTCGATTAACCAATTCTTTAGAACCGTGTTCATATGTTAGGGTGTTATACAGGGCTTCAGGGACACAGCAACAGTACAACACCAAATAAAAAGAAAAATCCAAGGTGGAGGATCCCTTAACTTTTAGGGAAACATCAGCTGAGGTGGTCCAAAATAATCTACTCACAGCTCAGAACACCAGCTGGCATTGATTATTCTGTGCAATTTTTCTGTGTCATGGTTAAACACATCAGTGATCAAAATAAGTAACTGATATTGCCCAGAAATGTGAAGTAATCTGATGATGGCTAACTCATTAAATGCAAGGACATCTTTGAATGCACAAATTAATCACTCACTTAAAAAAAGCTCTTATCTGAAAATCCACCATCTGAAAATCAAGGGTAAAAGACAATGAATTGTAGCTGTGTCAGGGTGTGATCTTCGGGCTGAGTCAGATTTAAACCAACATTGTGCAGCAAGATTATCAAGATATCAAAAAATTCGATTTGTAGGTTACACATGTGGATGATGATAAATTGTCACAATAGCCTACATGAACTAGAATACATATACAATTGCTTCAATCATAAATAAAATAATTTCATTATCCTCAAGCCAAACTAGTGTCACATTTTCATTGTGCTAATTGGAAAAGTATAGACCAAATTAAGAAATAAAGGCTGTGAAAGGTTTGGGTTAACACCCTGAAAAGCTGATTTTAATTTGGAAATTAATTATGCTTGTTTATGTTAAAGATGAAAGGAAGGTTAAAGAGATACACTGTTATTATTGAATCTCTTTGATACGCTGTTATTATTGAACGTTTGGCTCATCTCTTTCATTTCTTTCTTTTCTCTTTCAGTTTCAGCTGTTGTTCAATAGATACAGGATCCCATTCAGTTTAAAACTTTTCAAAGCTCTATCAAAAATCGTGCTGACAGAACTCATCAATCAGAAGCTATAATCCATTATTTCAAACTCCTGTATTTTGTATAGAAATAGCTTCTTGTTTTCTTTCATGAAAGAACTTGGCAGAAAATTCCTCGACAACTAGTGCTTGAATCAAATCAAAAAGGAAAATACAGTTTGTGTTTTAATTCATTGGTGTACCTTTTCCTCAGTTATTATTAGCTAAAAGAAAATAATTGCCTCATTTTTTCTTGTTGCTGTGAGCCTATTATGTATTAAGGAAATGGAAAACAAAGTGAAAAACACTAACATTTTCCTTGAGCTTTTTATCCCTATATCCCTATATACAATATCTTTCTCTCTGCAGTATATATTTATATATATATATACCCAAAGCCAATTATATAAATTTTGTCTCTCTCAAGTAATGCCCTTGTATTTCATTTTCAACCTTGGTCTCAGTTGCAGAAACAGAAGCAGGCCAGATGGGGAGTGGCAGGATTAGGTTTCATTTATGTATGTGAGCAAAATGAGCCATTTCCACTTTGGCCTTGACTAAGGTCTCCAAAGATGATAAACTTTCAGAAATAACCAAAAGATGCACTTACCGTATGCACTGAAATTAATTAGATATTTATTCTGGATGGTTGCCACAGCACGTCTGTGAGTGTGTTTTTAATTTTCTCTGACCTCCTGGCAGAGTAGAATAACAAATGGACCATTTTGCATTCAGAACTTTGCTCCCTGTCATATTTCAGCCACAAATGCACATTTAATGAGACAAAGGGCAGGTTAAAACATCATACGCAGAAACCACACTCAACATGCACATAGTTATGGCCCTTGTTCAGTATCATTCAGTATCTAAAGACCTGGGTGCAGCATTCCCCACATCAAACTGAACATTTCCAAATGTGTCTATTTCCCTTGAGTTGTTGATTTAATGCCGATGTCAGTAACCAACCATTTTACATCTCTGAAACCAGCAACAACATGACTATTGCGATTATGGTTGTCATTTTATTGCTGATAAATGTCTAGCTAACACTGTATCTTCTATCATGAATTCTGCGATCTTAATCAATAAGCTTTAGTGCATTAAATGAGACTGCATTGAATAAAATAAATCTTTGATACTGTACTGCAGCATGGCACCGTTCAACAGTTTGTTCCAGTTAACACTTTAGCTCATGTGCAGTCAGTGGCGCTTCAGAAAGCCACCGCCTTGAATATACAATCTAAGTGTGAACACAGAGGCACCTTTGTACCAATGCTGAAGCCTAAACAACACTTGTCACCTTGCTTTCAGACTTAGCAATCAGACTGTTCCTGAATGATACAGCAGCCTTTAGAAAACACCTCAGGTGTCACCTCTTTTTTGGACGATTTTAACTCATATTTTTGGTCTGCTATAAATGAATAATGCAAGGCTTTTATGACAGTGACAGCGAGAAGGCAAGCCATGGTTGAGGGGAGAATGGAAAGGGTAGCTGTGAGTGTGTGTGTGTGTGTGTGCGCGTGTGTGCATGCGTGTGAGAAAGAGAGGGATAGAGAGCATGCATGTTTGTGTACGTGTTGTGTGTGTGGCTTGAGTTTTTAGTAGATGCAGCTGGACTGGATGTATTATTGATGTGCTGTTAGCACTCCCAGGGAGTTGCAGTCTCATCAGAGTTTGCCATGGGATTAACAGACTCAAAAAAGCAAACCAGGGAAACAGAGAAAAGGCACGGAGCATATCCCTCATCCGAATCCCCCCCACCCCCACCCCGCTCTCTTTCTTTCTCTCCCCCTCTGTCTCCCTCCCAGAAATGAGCCATCATTTAAAAGGAAAAGGGAAAAGACATTATCTTTATATGAGACATCTGGCTGGGTCCGACACAGTGGAATTATTGATTAGGTTTGGTTTTATTTAGTAGCGACAGCCTGCTACTGTAATACAGATTTCAAATGAATTCACATTTGTAATGACTTCCTACACGATTACACAGTTGGCACAGTTATGAGATGGTTCACAATTTCTAGTTTTATCTACAGTCTTTCGTTTACTTCTCCTTCCCCAAGCAGCTACGCACACTTTGCTTGCACAGACACACATGCACACACACGTGTATACACATGGGCACAGACGCATGCGCACACACTCACACACACACGCACACAAACAATGATCTACAGGTCCAGTCAGTGTGTCCGTGAAGGCCGAGGGCCCACTCCGCTTGCTGTCATCCTCTATTATGGTTTCATTAGGCCAGGGAGAAGCACAGTCCGTGGATGGATGGATGGATGGAGGAGCGCCTTTCCTTCTTTCCAATCCACCAATCAGGGCCAGAGAGGAGCACCGGAGCACTCTCTTTCTCTCCCTTCCTACTTCGCTCATCTCTATCTCCCACTCTCTAGATTTATTTTTATATTTTTATTTTCTTTCTTTCCCTTCCTGAAAAACAAAATAATGGAACCCACTCTCTAACCACCTGCCTATTATATTTGGATTTTTTTCTACTCCCTCATATTCCCAGGTAAATAAATTGATCCCGAAAAAAAAAATCCTCCTGTTCACTAAACAGTAAACCACCCAAGTACTTTCTAGTTTGGTAATTGAAAAATACCGAAGCTGACAGACTCTCCATTCCAATTTATAGTAAGGGGCCGGATCTGTACGCACCCTGGAGATGACCTTGAGATAAAATTAGTGTAGATATCCGTGGCTGATGAAGAGATTGTGAGTGCTGGAAAGGGGGCGTACATATTCCTGCTTAACTGGTATTAATGATTACTTTCCCTGATCTCACAGGCCAATCACCTGATTGGGGTGTGTGTGTCTGTGTGTGTGTGTGTGCACATACACACACACACACACACTCTCACACAGGCGAAAATAAGAGGACTTTTTGCCCATGAGTGTGTTTTTTCTTCTTGTGTGTGTGTGGAGCTGCGAGGTGTCTCTGCACAGCGGGAGAAATACATTCAGCAGAGGGGCACCTTCAGAGGCAGATCTCTACCTCCTGCCAGGCCCAAACCCAGCAAGTCAGAAAGAGAGGAGGACTTAGAGGGTGGGATCCAGGCCTGGGAATCCACCACACACACACACACAAACACACACACACACACACACACACACACACACACATAAAAGACTGATGATGCCAGACCGCACCAGCCTTGAAGATCAAATAGAGTGTATACTGCTAATCAGCCTGGAGATGCATGCTGTGAAGCGAGAAGGGCTTCTGCCATCCCAGTGTTTAATTATTGACATTTCCAGCACTGGAAATCAATTTTGTCAACTCAGCAAGAGAAAATACACATAACTTTTACTTTAACACAATTAGTCCCACCAGACCAGCACTCGTCTGTACTGCAATAATGACAAGCTAGCTGTAAAGAAAGGACTGCTGGATAAAAATTCCAATACTGTATTTATGAATATTTTGGATCTATGAATCACGGTTCAGTAAAATACGGCTTTTGAAAGCGACAAAGTGCTGATGGAAAGACCAAACTGAAATTTATTCTACAGGTGGCATAACAGTGATGCTGTGTGTATAAATAGAGTGCTTATGAAACAATTTATCCAACACCTGAGCCCCTAATATGTGCTTTCAAACGCATATGATCCTACTACTTCTTGAGAAGCTCTATTCGTAGGAGCACTTAAGATACTGTATAGCTTTTCTGGAAACTATCCCCTCTTATGAATGATTGAATGGCAGTGTCAGAGCCTCGGACATCATAGACATAATTTGCTCCAGCTCTTTTGACTGACAGCTGACAACGGTTTCCACTCCCTATGGGGTCTAAGAAGCCCACGTCCCTGGGCACTATAATCCTAATATAATTCTCTGTGTCTTGTATAAGCCTGTTGCGCTCTAAAGCAAATCATATTAAGGTGCAAGGGGTTTTAGACATGTGTCTTTATCCCTCCGAGCGGGCACAGTATGTGGTCAGCTCATGTGTCATTTCCTATAGACCACACTCTGACTGACACCCAGGGAGGTAGTTCCCTCACACTGCTGATTCTCAGCTAGAAGCAACTGAAAATGGAGCTGCGGCTTTATACTTCAGTTCAGTTACTTCAGTGCTCTCACTGTGACTTTGGTCACAACGGCACTGGAGGAAATGGGAAATGTATTACTTCAATAAGGTTTAAAGACCAAGGCTAATAAAGGGCTTAAAGAGAAGGTCAAGTGGCGGGGTAAATATAAAACACGGTCCGGTGATGAATGTACTACATCGAGTTACAGTGTCTACAGTTTCATTGCCACAAATCTCTTGCTCGGCCTTTGTTTCCTGTGAGGCCATTAGCGCATCTGCAAAAGCCCTATAGCAGCAATGGTACGTTAGTGTGCTTTGTGAGGACTACAAAGTGCTCCTTGAGCATGTTAACCTGCAGACTCTTACAGAGACACTCACACATGCAGCATTCCTGCCTGCTGTTGCTATGTTTCACTGTGATGGGGCCAAAATGAAAAGAAAAAAAAAACAGCCATTAGAAACAATTAATGTGATCACTTGTTCTTCAAATAAAGATAATATTTTACTGACAAAATAGTCTTCCTGCTGATGTCTATAATTATTATTATTATTAGTAGTAGTAGTAGTAGTAGCAGTAGCAATAGTAGCAGCAATAGTAGTAGTAGTAGTAGTACCGCTATGGTTACGTGAAGGAGACACGACTATAAACACGAACTATTGTGTGACATTGGAGTAGCACGGTGGCCAGTAAGGGTGTTATGGTTGGGGGTGGTGGATGGGCGTATATGTTTGCCTTCGATGTCGGCGACCGGGGTTCGATTCCCAATGTTTTCAAAGGACATGCAACTGTAAGTCACATTTTAATTTTTAACGAACGCTGTTCTCATTTAACCTTGACCAAACCATTTCCCTAACCATAACCAAGTTGTTTGCCTAACCATAACCTTGACCCAAACCTTAACCAACCTTTGGGACGTAATTCAATTCGTGGCGGAGGAACGTTTTTAAATTTGTGGTGGAGGAACGTAATTCAGGTCGTGGTGGAGACATGTTTTATTTCCCATAATACGTGTCCACAACACGTAAATCGCCGTTTTAGAGTTTTGTTCATTTCACGTATTTTTGTGAGATCACGTTGTGGTAGCAGCATCAGTAGTAGCAGCAGTACTAGCAGTAGTAGTAGTACTAGTAGCAGTAGTAGTAGACCTAGTAGTAGTAGTAGTGTTGTGCCTTAGATAAGTTTGTTAGGTTACCTGGGTTTCAGTTCAGCCATAACAGTGTGTATTCGGCTGTGTTTTTCTAGCTTTACTTTTTTTTATTATCCCCCTAAAAAAACGAAAGAACCCTCACAACAGCCTTTCAAACTGTCAGACCTTGGTGACCTCCATCCATGCCAAACTGTTTATCCTGCATCTGCATCAAGTTAACCTTGTCAGTCTCAAGCCTTATTACTAACTCTGCTTATTCCATACATTACCATTGCATACAGATGGAGAATGTTCAGCAAACTCAGTCAGGCATAACTAATCACTCTTGCAGATTGGTCCCTGATTTTGACAGGTAGCTCTAAAAGTGGCTTGAGTGTATGATTATGTGCATAAATATAAGGGTTGTGCACAGGTTGCCATTGTCTTAGCTGACTCTCTGACACAGACTCAGAGGCAAGGTCAGGACATTAACCCTCACTTTTCCCACCTGCAGAACATGTGTTGAAGTGACAACAACCAATATGAGAAGAATTTTGAAATAACTGATGTTCTTTTTATATATATATATATATATATATATATATAAAGAATTCTAGTGTTTTGCTTATGTGAAGTAATACAACCATTCAATGTCAGCTATTGTCCGATCATGCAACAATAATTGTTAATTCTCAGACATCCAGACTGAACTAGCAGTAATCCATATTAAAATTCTAATCCTCTTTCCTTTCTTGATGAAGTGATAGATTAGTTTACAGAGTGATTGTTGAAGGAGTATTTTACCAGATAGACCCATAGAGAATAGGCTTGTTGTCATCAATGCCTGAAGATACAAGACACAGACTCTAGCTTTCTTCTCTTCTCACAGAGAGGCTAATCCAAGCAGAGACATTAGCCTGCGACCTTGTTTTCCACTGCATAGCAGTTCCCCTTAGTGTGGGTTGCCATCCAATGGCTCCAGCCTGACAATTCAATCCATTGTGTGTTTTCATGCGCTGAAAGAGGCTGGCAGCAAAACCACATCTGAATGCATACAGTGCTCTCCTCAGCCTTGACTGTAAATGAGGCCCAGACATGGCCACACATCACATAAGGACAAATGGGAGAGAACCTTTCTGTGCATTATTTACATTGCTTACAATATACAATGTATCTGTGAAGTTTGATAAAGTATCTTTGTGTGTGTCTATGTGCTTAAGAGGGAGCTTGGTCTCCTGAAATTTTGATAAATGGGCACAATGTCTTCAAATGCAGAATACGTGCTCCATTCATGAAAAGTGAAAAAAAGAAACATTCGCACCACAAAAGGTTTGTTTGGCATTGAAATACTGAGCTGGAAAGTAAGGGTATTGAGGTTGGGCTGGTTTGCCTTCAACATCTACCTTCTTAAAGTTTTTCTTTTTTCACCATGACAAAAACCTTACTCTAATCTTAACCAAATTGTTTTAGTTGCCTAACCTTAAACAAAGTTTTAGTGCCTAAACCTAACCCTAACCTTTACCAAAATTGTTTTACCTACAGTTGTTTGCTTAAGCCTTATCTAACCTTTTAATGTGACAAACAGGTAAAAATGGCTGGTCCAATTTGTGCTATTGTGACTAAGTCTAGTTCGTGGCAGAGGAATGTCATCTTCACATAATGTGTGCCCACACAACATATTCTGTGTTTCAGGGTTTTAGGGTTCAGGTTAGAATTAGAATAAGATATAGTTTTACGGTTACTGTTAATGTTAGCCATGTATGAGGGTTAAGGATAGGGTAAGGGATTAGGGAATGAAAGTAGCCAATGAAGGTCCTCACAAGCATTGTAATACAGACGTGTGTGTGTGTGTGTGTCTGTGCGTGTGTGTGTGTTTGTTTGTGTTTGTTTGTGTGTGTGTGTGTGTCTATGTGTGTGTAGTTCATAGGAAATCTATAAAAGCGTAGGACAGCACTCAGAAACTTGATTAGGTTTGAGTCGAGCTCAGAAATCAAAATTAATTTGGGAGACGCTCCGGCTTTCTACCATTACCTGAGGCAGAGCCATTAAGTTAAGAAATGGCTGCTCAGCTTCATCACGTGCACGGTAAATCTAAACTAAGCTGATACAGGCCTTCTACCCGTTGCTAGTTGGCTGCTGATGTCAGGCTCTGGTATGCGAAGTAATCAACATCCATAGCCATATCATGAGAACATTCCTCATCATCTTGGTCTCTAAATGCAGGTTATATGCAGGAGCTAAACACAACATCACTCCCCTTTTAGCGACACAGCCCAAACAAGAGAATTAATTCTAAAGACATTTTCTCATTCAAGCAATCGATAATTTACTTGATTGTAGTCTGAGGTGATATGTTCCCAAAGTGAGTCATTAAGAACTAATGGATATTCATGTCTCTCTGCCAGTGGTTTACTAACATAAACTTATCTTAAGCTTGTTTAACTCAGTGTGTGTGTGTGTGTGTGTGTGTGTGTGTGTGTGTGTGTGCACGGACACGTACATGCGTATGCGTGTGCACATACTGTACGCATGTTATGCACTGATTGTAAGTAGGTTTTTGTACATGCAGTGACATCTTAACATTCTGTCCTTCCCCACCGGCAACAGGTTGGAGAGAAATAAGGTCCTTTGTGCCTGAAAACAAGCTCCAATGGGACTCGTGGACTCTTTTAGTTATTCTCTCTTATCTTCTTTTACCCTTTGTGGTGACTTGTAGGGCGACATTTTAATTTGCCAAACTTCCCTGAGCACTACAAAAATGCTGCTGTAGTATTTTACAACAGGGCTAGTCCATAAAAAATGTTCTAGAGATAACTGTGAAAAGGTGACACTTTTAGAGTTTGATTTATCACATTATACTTGTAAGTACCTGCATTTCATGATGGACATGGCTCAGTATGGCACAGTTCACTAATGGAGAACTAAGCCTTAATGTTTCAATAACCTAAGGCTCAGGGTTGGCCAAGGACAGTTTGCCTTTGAATAAGGAGAGTTGCCTTACCAAAGAGCAGCGTGTGTTTATATTGTACTAGAAATCAAATATTTTCTCTCTGAAAAAGGGCCTGGAAACTCAATTTCTACCAAGGTTTATTCATGATACAGCCTTTGATTATTTGTGGGTTTAGACAGACATTAGTTCTGATATAAGTGCTGTGTGTCCAGATATCCCCCAGCCTTAAAATTAAGCTCAGTAAGCCAGCCTTTACACCAAAGATTCATGATTTTCAGAAATCAATCTGCTCAACTTCTCCCCTGGGTATAAAATCTAGTTATGGATGGATGAGCGATAGCCATGGATGTGATACAGGGGCTACTCTGCCCATCCCAGCACTCCTCTACTATTTTTTATGGAAACCAATTTTAAAGCAAATTTAGATGCCTATGACTTCCTGAATCAATTTATTTACCGTAATGCCATGCACAGTGTAATCAGAGGTTGAATGTTGCCACATTCCATTCTGATTTGACATGGGCAAAGTGACACAAAGGCTATTTCCAATTTAAATTACCGACCCTGAGCAGGCAAAACTACTCATTGCCTTGCTGATGGTTTTGTGCGATTTATTTATGCTAGATGCTTGAATAAATCATTAACAAAATAACTGCTGACAATGTTAGCTACATCATGAATTGCGACATTTTGAAAATAAAAAGTCAATGCCCTTATGAATTATGGCACCTCCACCCGTCATTGAATTCAACCATAAAAGAATGTGTCAAACCTGTCTGTGCCAGAAATGATAACAAGATCTCTCACTGCCTGCCGACTGAAGTTGTTTGTTTTTAACCAGATCATGGTGCAAGAATACTTCAAAGGGTTTGCAGAGAGACTCTTTAACATCCTCATTATGTTGATCTCTCTTTGCAGAAGAAGAGACAGAGTGAGAGAGACTGCGGATGACAGAGGAGTAGTGGAGAGGAAGAATGAACTGTATGGACAAACAAAGACCAAGACAAATGGCTTGGAGTGGCCACCGTTGTGTCACAGCTACTTCAAAGGATATTTCTTTTTTTGGAATATCTCTCTAAGAATTATCTGTTCAGAAAAAGAGTTTAAGGTGAGACAAGTGTGTGTGTGTGTGTGTGTGTGTGTGTGTGTGTGTGTGTGTGTGTGTGTTTATGTGGTTGGTGGGTTTGGGGGTCTAGAGTGAATGCTGGAGTGAGATGGAGTGAAATGGTGAGAGAAAGAAAAGTTGTAGAATGGGGAATTTGCAGTTAGCTAATGAGCGTACCAAGGGGCACATTAGTTATTTATTTCCTGAGCTTGTTTCGTTAAGAGAAGGGCACAGCAATTAGCTTTGAGGAGATGACATCCCCAAGCGCCCTTGTGCTTGGCTGCGAGGGAACACGAGAGGCCTGTCTGAAATGCTAAACAACCTGTAGGGCCTGGCGCGGGGGGGAGCGGGGGGGAAGGGAAATAGCGTCACGCACGTGACCCAGCGTGACATCTCTAAAGCAGCGTGGCCAGCTGGACCTACATTATGCAGGAGAGGGAGAAAGAGATAGCGGCTGGCTTGAAATCCACCGTGCCTCAAAAAGAGAAAGGCTATGTGGACTGAGGGCTTAGGGGATGCAGCCGTGCATATGAAACAGGGCCTAATGTTGTTATTTTTGTTCTTTCCACATTTTGTCTTTTTCTTCCCCCAAGGACCTTTCATCCAACCTCTGAGTTCAAAAGGAAAGCTATCTTTCTTTCTTTTTTCTATTGTGTCAATGCTTTGAATTTTTAATTATTGGAGGTGAAAGGGACTATTAGCACTACCTTTAAAAAACTGAGGTTGTGTAATGATATGTCATTGATAGAAAAGATGTGGGTTGTGGAATGAATAATAGCGCCTTAAGTCTGGAGATCAGCGTGGAGCTGCCACAGCACCTGTGGGATGGAGACTCATTTTCATGCAACACCTGAGATGCCAAGGCTAAACCTGGAAACACACACATGCACACGCATATTCAATATTCTCCCAATGCATGCTCATAAATTCACTCCTGTAAATCACAGTAATGCACAAGACTGTGACGCAAAATCACATTTTACAATAAGACAACCAGGTAAAGACATTTTCCGTAGGGAACACATTCAGTACACACATACCGATTTACACAGAATCTGCTAAAAAAGATCAAAGCAAACACCTCCAGACATCCAGACCGGCAATTCCTTTTTTGTGCACCTTCATTAAATGAGACTATGTGCTCCAAACAAGAGGGGACAGAGTCTCTTTTGAAATGTCAGCCTTCGAAGATGTTAATTGGAGCTGAGGCCCTCCAATCAGGGGAACAAAACAGTGTGTCCACAGAGGTGAGTGGTAATGAGCTGTGCTTTGTATGTGGGGGAAGTTGGACTGATTGAAATTATACAGCAGAGTCTGGCCAGACCGTAAACATAATCATTTAAACCATAATAAGTGCAGCACCTTCCCAGAACTTGGTCTGTGAGACCAAGATAGTGAGGTTAAAATAGTTACACTCTGTGTCTGCATTAACTTCATCCCTCCCAGTACAGTGGAAATGGAAAATTGAATCGCGATACTGTGGCAAAATCAAGCAATGCATATCACTGGAATAGCATCATGTTTTTTTTTTGTGAATATACATTGTGGGTTTCATTTTGTGCCACATTTTATAAAGATGTACAACACCTGCTATTTAAATAGCCCTCTCGCTTTCAATTTAAAAGTATTCCCATAAGTATTTTTTAATATTTAGAATACGTATTGCCGTTACAAGTGTTCCATTACTACCCAACCTGTGTGTATGTATGTGGCCGTTTGATGTCATGTGCATTCATGTGTTCACGTGTTCACATGCTCCTCTCAGATAAACATGTCTGATGAAAATGTTCACCATGCTTAGCTGGTGTTTGTCAGGCTTATTATCAAACCTGTAGCACACTGTATGTTCAGTATATCCACTTGGCATATCAGGTGATTGGACTACTATCAGCCCACCATATTTTCTGCGTACAACTTCAATCTGCTTTGTGTGTGTGTGTGTGTGTGTGTGTGTCTGTGTCTGTGTCTGTGTCTGTGTCTGTTTTATCTTACTCAAAGGGAAGCATGTCCTTTGGACAGTGGGTCAGTTTTGTCCACATACAGTAAACAGCAGCACAATAAGTCTACTGTATAGTAGAAACCATTATACTGGCTGGTACACAGTAGCAAACTTAAGAATTCCATTGCTGCAATCAACATTGTTGGTCCTTTGGTGGCAAAAGGCAGGAGGGCTATAATTCATGTCAATTACTTCATCATAAAACAATTTGAGGGGCGAAGAGGTTGATTCTAAGAGGAAACACGCCATAGGCTTCTTTGTCATTGTAATTATACCAGCGGGACTCTGCCACTGCTTTGGGGAGAGAGGTGATGGACGGAAGGAGGGAGAGAGGGAGGAGAAAGAGAGGTACTTTCACCTGGTCTCTCCCTTTTCATAATAACCCGCAATTGTTTTTTCCTGGCCCTCAACTGTTCTTTATTACTGCTTTTGTCTTTTGTTTAGTGATACCTGGGAGTATAGCCTCACTTAACATCACAGCGAGCTGATTTAGCCTTTACCTCAACACAAGACCCTGAGAAGAGGAAGGGAAGGAGGAGGAGGTTGAGGTAAGTAACCGTAGACAGGAAGACTCATATTATCAAAACACAAAAAAAAAACAAATTAAAGAATAGAGGGAAATTTTTTCCTTAGCTACCCACTATAAATGCAAATGCCAGAGGCCTGAGTGAGTGAGGGAGGGAGGAAGAGAGGGCTAGATGAAGGGAGGAAGGGAGGGAGGGAAGTGCGGAGGTGCGGTGAGGGGTGTGCTGATGTGTTAAACTGGCATTTTATTGCCCTGGCCCTCCTGTGGTTGGTGGGAAAAAATTAAAATGACTGGAAAGAATACCCGCTCTTTTCCCTGTTATTGTTTGACTGAATGGCACCTGGCTGTGTTTGTGTGTGTGGGGTTATGAGGTTGCATATTCAGCTGAACACTAGAGCCTCAGCAAGAGAGAGATCCTAGGATGTCTCTCATTCGCCTTTATGTCTGCCTGGTTGCGCTTGTGTCTTTCCTGCATATTCCTTGGTATGTGTTTGAATATAATCTCCATCACAGAAGACAGCCAAGAAGGATTTTTTCTCCACAGCAGGGTGGAATGAGGCAATAAGACCAGTGTGAGGGCATTTTCCTTTTCAAAATATTTGCTTCTTTGCGTCATTCTAATCGATGGTTAATGAAGATGCAAATGCATGATTGACTGTTCATTATGCTATAGGAAGTTGCATACTGTTGCACGCTGGACTTGCCAGGAATTGCACCATATGCCTGAGGGGGTTGATTGCAAGAGCACTTAGTCATCAAGTATACAGTACACATGCAGCTCTTCATATCATTAACCTCTAAGCGTTAGAAACACAGCTAATTCATATTCTGCAAGGATTTCAGATGCACTTTATTACTGTGCTGCAGGAAAATGGATGTAGTAATTGGATTCCGTTATATAGGCTAAAATTAAGTCTGATTATTTAGATGCACCTCCCATTCTTCACAATGACTCATTTACTTTTGTCCTTTGCATGAAATGCTTGGATTGAAATTGCAATTTCTCCTCAAACAGAATCGTCCTCAAACCATTCTCTTATCACAAAATGCAGCTTATCCTCTACGCGAATCAATTACGCACAAAGACTTTGGCAAATTTACACAGCAGGGCATTAGCTTTGATGAGAGGGCCACATATCCAAACTATTTACCTCTGTAATGTTTACCCATACTGTTTATCCTCCAAAATACATTACCATATTTTTTTTTTCTGTCCCATCCCCAATGCTTTATTATCCGAGCATTACAAAGACATTTGCCACAGTGTGTACATTTTCATTAAACTGGTCTTCCCCTTTTAAAAATGCATGGACGTCTTTAATTTAAGTGAAGAGGCAGTGAACCGCTGCAAATCTTTAATTTCAGTTTTTGATGATCCCCCCATCCTCCACCCTTCTCTCTGAGAGAGAGAGAGAGAGAGAGAGAGAGTGTGTGTGTCGGGCTATTTCAAAGCAAGACCTCACCCACCCAGAAAAAGCTAACAAACTCCAGCTATAGAGCATGAAGGGGAAAAAATGCTCACATTTGTATAAATTAGCATGCAGCAAAAACGGCAAGGTCAAAAAATGTTGGCATTCATATTGGGTGAATGAAAATTCAAGGTGGGGGATAGCTTGCTGGTATATGTGAATTTAAATCAGATCTTTTTTTCTTAGGGACACATTATACAGGCTCTATGGGCTCACTGTCAAGAATCGTCCCGTCCTATTCCCTCCCCTTGTCCTTTAAAAAACCTCCACCTGCCAAATATTTGTCAAATTATATCCATTCTTTCCTTTCTGATTTCATGAATGCACAGTAAAACCCGGGGGCTGCAGTGGAAATGTACAAAGTGCTTTCAGACATATTTTAAGCATATTTTACACAGCGTCTGCTGGTATGCATTAAGATAGTAGCAATGCCAACCCATTAATCATAGTCGGGTCTTTGGCGTTCTTATCTCCCCCTCTCCTACAAGCTCAGCCAAGAGGAACTAAGACCATCTCCATGGACCCTTCAATCAGCCATCTTTAGATGGCTCTCCAAATTAAATCTTCAAATAAATTCACAGACATAAATTCACAGCCACATGTCTGACCATCTTATTTCATGAATACAATAAATAGCAGTGACTTCTTCAACATTAAAATGCCTATGAGGTTGTTGACAATTCAATACTGCTACTGGATCTCTTCAAAACAGATGGTTTTCATGGTGTTTGGGAAAAATTGTCAGAAGTCCATCCAGCAAAGCAATAATAAATAATGCCAATGAAAAGTGGCCTGTGGATTGGATTGGCATCTGATTAAAGACTATATGAATCTCTGTGTTAAAGGAACACGCTTTATGGCACTGGCAGTGTCCTGCTTTGTTGGTTACTAGACCTTGAGGGAATGGGATGACTCGTATTATCTTTGGTCCAATATTCTGTGTTGGGAGGAATAAACAAAGTTTTAAACGTACTTAAGATGTGCAGCTCTGTAACTGTAAAGATCAAAGCCAATGCACCCCTAGTGTAGTAGCTTTGATTTAGAGTCTCTTAGCAGTCAACCTACTTGATAAAAAGTAGGATAGCCGAGTCAGCGAACAGACTGTCACTTCTGCCTGCCAAACACAATTAACATCATATCATGTTTGATTTCTGTCAGCATCAGTATCCACAAGTCCCTTGCTTTAGCTCTCCTACTAAGTCTGTCCCGCACTTGACCCCTGGCACTGTTTGAGAATGTGCAGTCATAACATGTTATGTCCCAATCATAACATCTGTGGACAGAAGCATATGGGAAAGCTCTTGCTATGTGCGCTAATGACAGCTGAAGCCTTGAACTGGAGAGGACAAGAGCCTCAGAAGAGCAATAATATGCACGTTGTGATTTTTATTTCTCTTCGCTGTTCAGGTCAGCTGTTGGCGTTTTAGAGGTTTGATTTAGCCCCCATAAATCAGTCGCCCCAGTGGGCAGCTGTTCGGCACGGCCGCTTTTGTATCTCTGCAAGGTCGTGTGGGAACTAAATGGCAGGGGTGGGAATCCAACTCTCACTTTAACGCTATCTTGGCTCTTAAAAGCTGGCATGTAGGCACACAATGGAGATGGGAGGAGAGTTTGTCCTCACAGACTCAATGGATGAGGAAGCTTTTATAGAAGTCCATTCAGTGTCTCTCCATCGTTTCATTTCACAGCAACACAGGGATTATGAAGATGAAATCTAAGCTTTTACTCAACTTGTCACATTGGTTGTTCTTAAATCTTGCGCATCTTGAGAGTTTTACTAATTTTAGTTTTCAAAAGTGTCAATGTTCAGGCTGTAGAGGATGTTTTTTCAGTTATATCATCTAATATCAACAATACCGTAGTTGGTCTTTGCTTTGCTCCTCTCGGTGGTGTTCAATATAATCAAATATTTTTTGCTGTTGGAAGGCCATGGTCCACTGAAAATGGGTTGGGTCTGACTGTCTGGAGATGCTAATGCTACATTTAAATACAGATTAATCATAACAGCCTAATTCATCACCATGACAGCTGTAAAAACATCCTGCCAAGTCCCCATCCACTCCTTCCTCCACTCTGTCCCCTCCGGTCTTTTCAGATTCCCTTAAAAAGGACCACTTTTTGAAATCCCCATGCGTGGATGCAGAATCTGTATGGCTATGAGGACATTCATATGCTAATAGTGGTGGAGCTGAGAGTGCAAAATTAACCAAGCTTGACGGAGGCCCATGTGACCCCCGAAGATGTCAGGAGGCCAGGGAAAACATCGATCATGTGACACTGGCACGGTTGAGGCCAGCCGGGGCTCGGTCAAGATGGATGCTCCTTCAGCCAGCACTTATAAATCTCTGAGAAGGTTTGAAAATATTGAAATTAGAGCTGAATTATAACAAATAACTTTGGCTGCTCTCCTCGGGAAATGTGTCATCTATCCTCTCCCCTCTCGCATATCTGCTAGTATCAGTATTTGTGTGTGCAAAAGCGAGAGAGAGAGAGAGAGAGAGAGGGAGAGAGAGAGAGAGAGGGGGGGGGGTTAGTGAAAGGGAGAGAGAGAGAGAGAGAGAGAGAGAGAGAGAGAGCATAGCTTGTGCATGTGCAGCTTTTCTGTTCATTTATTGTGACTCTAACAAATATAAAAATACACACAGTGAGAAAGGTGTGATTCATAACCGCACCTACCGTCTGGTCACTTTAAGGACACTGTGAATGTGTGTGTGTGTGTGTGTGTGTGTGTGTGTGTGTGTATGTGTGTGAGAGTGAGTGAGTGAGTGAGTGAGGTGTGGTAGTGTGACATCACCGAGGCACATGACCTCATTTTGCCCCCTCTTGAGTGCCTCCAGGTAATGGCATCTGCGTGGTGTGAGGATGTAAAACACTGATACAGAGCCACTGAATCGGCCGCAGACAAAGCGCTTAACAGCCACTCCGCAGCGGCAGCAGCCCCCAGCCTCAACTAGGAGTGAAACAGCCCATTCCTACCAGCGCTACATTCGCACACAGCAAATTGACTCATGAATCATTCAAATCTTTCAGCACCTGACTGCGAGGTCTGAAAATGGTCTTCTTTGGGTTCAACTCACCGTAAAAAAAAAAAGGGTACAGTGCTTTTGATGTAGAATAAAGTGTATTTCATCACCATACTAAGCTGTTAGACACTCTTGGAAAAAAATGTGTTTCATACCAAAAGTCTGCCATCTGCAAACATAGTGTTTAATGGCTGTCTTGTTCTGAAAGGAGAGGACTGCTTAGTGGAAAGGATTCCCTCTAGTGGTGGAGCATAAAACTGCAACGACTACATTCTAATAACGCTCTATCCTGCCGTTAATGATGATACCAACAATACAGTGTTCCCATGCAGTATGTCTACCTTTTCTATTCATTCTAGTGCTTACTACTCAACAATATGGATTGCACTTGGTGTGAGTAATAGCCTTTACACAGGGAACATGGGAACTCCCCAGCTTGTGTGCAGTCAATGGTGGTGGTAGATGCATGTGCCTTATATGTGTGTGTGTGCACATGCATGCCTGTGTGTGTGTGTGTGTGTATGTATAGATGTGTGCATCCGCAGGCGTGTGCAGCATCAGCAGGATATACAGATCCCCTGGCTCGCCCGTAAAGGCAGGTATATCTGTGGCACAGATGCATGAGCTGCCTCCTTCACGTTCTCACCACACATATAATGTAGCATACGTTTTGTAGGCAAGTAAGTGAGTGTGTGTCCAAGTGTAAGCAACGGATAAGTGTGTGTGTTTATGCACATGTGTATGTATAGTTGTGCTGCACTTGATATCCAGGACTGCTGTTTTTCAGCGGCCAGAAAATTAATGTTCCGGTTTCATTTTCTTGTTTGCAGCAGTTGGGAAATAATCCGGATATGGCTGCTCAGGTCCAAGCTCCCCCGCTCTAATCACAGCAAGGAAAACGGCAACAATTTATTTCCCGAATAAAAGGTTTTACTCAGCTGCCACCTCTGGTCCCCTGCTATTTCATCTCTGAAACGGGGGATTGGATAAGACAAAAACTGCTTCATTTGGGCCAGAATAGAGGTTTGGAATCTGGACCGCACGAATACTAGTAGTCAAACTGGACCTTTCAGTAAGATCTCTATCCTCTCCAGCCCTGGGTGTGTCCCCAGGCATGTACAGCCTCCTTCCATTATTTAGTGATGGCTCCCTCAAACACCTATAGGTAATCTAATGACTGTGCAACTAATTCGGCATCTGAATACATCTCTGTTAAATGAGAGAGGGTGTGTGTGTGTGTGTGTGTGTGTGTGTGTGTGTGTGTGTGTGTGTGTGTGTGTGTGTGTGTGTGTGTGTGTGTTGGGAGAGGACAGGGGGTTCTATAGTAGGTGAGTTGGGAGGGGGTAAAATGCCGGAGGTTGTGAGTTTGAGAGAAAGAGAGAGAGAGAGAGGGGGAGAGAGGGAGGTGGGGGGGGTTCTGCACCTCAGCACTTTTCAAGAAACCACCAGATGCAGCCTTTTTAAAAATCAATACCCTCACCTTAGGCAGGTTTTACACTTTTTTTTTTTTGTGAGACCACTACTTTCCCAATGGCTACAGCTCCGGAATGACTGTCTTAAGTTTACTTCAAATAAGTCCTAACACAAAGGTTTACATTGGGGAGTTGTACTGTGGGATTATAACATCTACAAACAGTTCAGCTCCCACACACACAACTACAAGCTATCAGAAAATGTGTTTCTCATGTATTTGGTGATTGGGTGATCTAAATTCTTGAATGCCTGAGCAGAACAATATCCAAACAACAGATCAAAGTCACCTTCATGTCAAGCTGTGGCCTATTACTGTAACACCAGCGTTGGCTTTTCAAGATCCAGTTTGCATAGCACACCAAGACAACAGTGTTGACCTGTCCAGATTATTTCACAAACTCTATGAACACATAACTTTGGTTGAGACATGCAAAAGTCAATTTGTGCGTATACTGTAGACTCAGACTCACTGTATGCACACAGTTTGTGACCGCCGCCTGTTTATTTGTGCTGCGGCAAACAGGCAAAGATCCAGTCTCTGAAGACCAGTGATGAGCAGAGGTCATGAGGCGTGTGTCACCACTGCACACCCCATAGTAATTGATGTAAAAAAGGAGCATTAAGCCCCGCTTTAGAGCGAACCTCTCTCTGCACTGCCTGCCACACAGCCTGCTCAGTATTTATTGAGACACCTCCAAAGCAATCTGGGATGGCAGGCACAGATGGCTTCTCTAATCCAGGTAAATTATCTTTGAACCTTTCAGAGTAAACAGACGCACCATTTTCCAGAAGTCTGGCCTCTTATAGGCATGAAAAGGGTGGTGAATGTGTGTGTAGGTGTGTGAAGGTGTGCGTGTGTGTGTGTGTGTGTGTGTGTGTGTGTGTGTGTGTTGGTAGGGAGTGGGGAGGGGGGCTTGTCTGTACTTGAATAGGTGTGTCTGCTTATGTGTGTCTCTGTTGTGGGGGGAGAGAGAAAGAAAGAGAGAGAGTTCAAAGCTCTCTTAGGAAACACTGAGATGCGAACAATGACTGTGACTCAATCAGAGTGTGATTGTATATGTTCCACATTCATTGAGGTGAAAATGGTAGACAATTATTCTTAAAAAATTCAATGCATTGTCCCTTTGCCCCAGGCAAATGTTCAACACAGCAACTGTAATGATGAGGTTGAATATGTAAAACTGTACTTGCACTGAATATATACAACTCCTGCTCTACTTTATTTAGTACAGTTATTACAGAAAGCTGGGATAAAATTCAATGTTAAAAAGAACAGAAAAAATACATTTGTGTAGCCTATGTGAGATTAAAAAAAAAAAGTGGCTTCTAAAAAAATCTTCAACATGACAAAAGCAAGAAGCAAACAAAATAGAAATTAAAATGCCAAGCAAAGCCACAACTAAACTGAATAACAAAATCTAAATGACAATAGATGTTGGAAAACAGTAAATAAAAATAAAAAATATCAAAATTCATAAAATGACAAGAAAGGGAAATTAAGTTACAAAGAAGGGGATTCTGGATCTATGTATTCATACATAAAAATATAAGTTCAATATGTTATAAATGCAGAGTGTTTAGCTTGGCTGCTCATTATAAATAATCTAACAAATCTCTTCTGTAAAGTATGGATCTTGAGGAGATGGGACCAAATGTGGAAGCACTGCATTGCAGTATGTGAAATAAGGACAAATCAAACTAGTATAAGACACGTTCTTGAACAACAAAACCACAAACTTTAACAAATTTTACAGGACAGCCAAAACCTAACTTTGATCACATCAATGTTCAAATAAAGAGATACATTACTAAATAGATCTCTGCAATGTGTATAAATATGAGCTTGGATAAACACAGTGTTATAAAATATAAAAACATCAATATGTATTTGGTATGAAATACTGGAATCATTATGAATGAATATAACAATGTGTGAAACTGAGGAAGCAGATATATGAATTTACAGCAATATACATGATATGCAAATGTAAATCAAATTCACATTAACATATGTGCAGAGAGTGTTGTGACATGTAGGCGTGTGTTGTATCAACTATACAGATTACCAAATAATTATGTTCACTTACAAATGTTGTGTACAGAATGTGCTGTTTTAGATGTGTGCATTACTAAATCCAGGATGGCGTTCCATATGTACAGAAAAAATTTCAGTATCAGAACATGGAGGAGGAAGAAAACAGTACAGCAAATGCCTATACAGCCCAGAGTATAGGAATGCAGAGAGCTGTGCATGGTAGCTTGTTAGGTCAGTGCAGTACAGGCTTCCTGCTTCAGCTCCCTCCTAGGTGGCTGAGGCTGGCACCGTGCTGCATCTTGTGGGGATGATCGAGGCGGAGGCTGAAGATGCTCCGTAGCCGCATCGGCTCAAAATAGAGGGGGTGGGAGGTGTTGTCTAAGATGGAGTTCAGTTTAGTCCTCATCCTCCCCTCTGCTGCTGCCTCCAGGGTGTCCAGGCTCAGCCCTACAACAGAGCCAGTTTCGCCAGTTTGTTTATCCTGCCTGTCTCCCCCAGTATTGATGTTTCCTCCCCAGCACACCTCCTGGCCACATATTGGTAGTAGAACATGTTGAGTGGTGTGTTGTATGCACTGGAATACCTCCGCCTCTTCAAGAAGAACAGTCTGCTCTGTACAGTAAGTCAATACATACTTGCACAGTGCATTGCACATTGTAAAGGGTTCTGAGACATCTAGCGTTTTGTATTGTGGGGGCAGTTGTGTAGAGTGACAAGGCTGTTTGGATCATTGGGTTTTAACAGGAGAGTGTGATCAGCAGAAGTGTGATCAGCAAAAAGAACAGAAAGCATAGGTCAAGATAAAGCAGCATTTAATGGTCCAAAAACACATTATCATCATTGCCCAATGTCCATTTGCAGCTACAAATCGTTGTCTGTCAAGAGCTTTCATGGACTGTCGTGTCTTTTTTTTTTTTTTTTTCTTTTTAATCCATACAGGATGAAATAAGTGTTCAGATGCTTCAATTCTGAGATTCAAAGGCTTGAGTTTTGTTTTAACTTTGCTTTAATTTTTTAAAAAAACATGAAAGGACAGAGTCAGGATGATAATTGGTAAAATATCTTGGGTCCCGTGACTTTAAGAGGGAACTTTACTGACTTTGAGACCCTTTGAAACACCTGATCTCATCATGACCTGCTGCTAAATTTCTCATCCTGGTAATTATATCCATGACTTCCTTCTCAGTAGGTGGATCAAATCCTCATAGAGAAGGATAGCTTCCATTCATCTAATCTGAGGTGAGCCATCAGTGTGACTAATCTATATACAGAGGGATAAGCCAACATTCACAAAATACTTGAATTGAATCTACAGGTAATATCATAAGGGCCAATATAGTTACTACTGTCATCAATATAATAATTGTCAAGGAAGACCTGATGATATAGCTTATTTAAAAGCTGATTGATGACTTACAATATTGTTCGAGGCTTAATTGAGCTTGTTAGAGAAGTATTTATATTCTTAGTAAATGGGTAATTTCTTTATGTAGTTGTTATAATTGGCTGCATTCAAATGGGAGGGGTTGTTAATAAATCTCCTGTATAATTCATTATTTTTATTGTTTGTACTATGGATATCATCATACTCATGCAGTATTTTTGGACGTTTTATAAGTCCAGCCTTTTCACTATACAGTACTACGGGTTTTCCAAAGCACAAAAGTAGCTGAATCATTCATCTTATAATATATGGTGGACTTACTCCTTTTATAATGTGTAAAAGATGAGGGCAGAGTTCATGTTAAAAGATGGCTGTCCTGGTGTGTGTTGTGTAGCTAGCGGCTGCAGAGATGAGTGGTCCTGTGATGAATGGTGCCGTCATGCGCAGCTATAATCACGCCTACGCATGGCTTCCTGCATAATTGATTTTTAATCCCCTAATAGAAAGTAAATCACACGAGCAAAGCCTGCTTTAGCACGGCCCTGGAAAGAGAGAATAATAGTGAAGAAGAGAGAGAGTGAGAGAGAGAGATTTTGGGGGTAGAGGATGAGATGAAAACGAAGAGGAAAAGTATAAAGGGTGTAAAATAGACTTTAATATCTTTTTGCACAAGGAGCAAAAAAAAAACAGATTTGCTGTATTTAATGCTACATGTTAGTAGAGGGGTGCTCTCAAGTAGCCGTGCATGATAGTACTAGGACTGGATTTATTAGGGCGCCTTGTGAATCTCAGCCAAGAGGATATTGTTTAGATAGAGTAATGAGATATAGATTGACCTGTCAGCAAATACAGGGGCAGATTGCATTTGTCATCCAAGGTAAACATGGCTGACACACCACTCATAGGCTGGACAGCAAACTGCCAAGGAACTGTCATTCAGACAAGAGAATACAGGCACAGAAAAAGAAATTTCGCTTTGCACAAAAGGGTGTCATTGATACTGAATTCCATCACAGCCATGTTTTCTGTATTTGGACGTTCAGGGTGTTGTGAAAGATGTGTGATTTGCAGGTATCACATGAGTATTTGTTTTGGAGGTTTACAGATCCTCCATTGAGACTCTGCACCGTTTAGTTTGTTGGCGAGAGATGGAGAGGACAAATGCAGGCCACACCAGCCAGGGACTTAGATATGGAGATGAGATGATATTGATTTTAATGGATTGACCACTTGGGAAAGGGATTTGCATCGAACTTGTTTGCTGCAACTTCTGAAGCAGTCATGGAGTGGATGACTTTGACTTGCACTTACATGTTAACTAGGAAGGAAGGAAGGAAGGAAGGAAGGAAGGAAGAGTGTAAAAACAAGAAGTCCGTGCAGGCAGAGCTCTGGTAATTGTCAGCAAGCTTTCTGTGCTGTGAAAGGGAGAGCCAGAGTGAGATGGAGCCAAGGACTTGCTGTCACTAGACGTGCCAGCCACCCAGCCTGAGGAAGATGGAGGAGAGGGGAGGAGAGAAAGACAGAGAGAGAAAGAGAGCGAGCACAAGAGATAAGAATGAAACACTCCAACAGCTGTCTCTCTGACTGTCTTCCTGACTGATGAGATTAGGGCAGCCGTGTAATTGGCTCGAAAAGGTGGGAATTGAAAATGGAGTTATTCTATGGGTAATCTATGGGTTAGTTAAAAAAAAAAAAAAAAAGTGAGGCGAAAATGTGGTGACACTTTTGAGAAAGGCCATTCCTAAAATTGTTGAGGCTTATTGTAGAATGCATTCACTGTATAGAGTAATGTAGTGTAAGCATAAGTTACCAAAATCAATAAACTATTATCATTACTATCATAAAGTTTTATTATCAACAATATTGAAATTATTCAAAAGTAATAAGGCCAGTGAATCACATGGGGATATAAAATCTTCTAAATACATTTAACATTTTGAATAGCGGTGTGTCCTTTCCTGTCAAATCTGCCTGAGAGCACTTTAAGAAAGTTACGTCATGATGCTTACTAGAGAAACTGTTTCAGCACTTTTGAATACACTTAAAAGAGAGATTTAGAATTTATTTGTATATCTAAAAATAATAAAACAGAAAGAACACAGATAAAAATAACAGATTGTGCAAGTGAGATTAAAGAAAAAACCAAAGGGGCTTACGAAACATCTTACCTATAAAAAGAGAGGAAACAAAAGAGAGAAAAAAAAGAAAATATCAAGGTGTCAAACAAAAACCTGACTGAAGTGGATAACAGAACAACTAAATGGCAAAACCTAACAAGGAGGAAAGCAGTAAAACAAAATGAGATGCATAAAAGGAAAGTAAGGAAAATAAATCACTGGCCCACAAAAAATAAATAAAGCACTATGGGCTGTGCTGCTTCTGTTGCATCAAGGAACTCAAGTACACACAGCTCACATGGGTACCAATATTTGATATATGTGGGAAAAAAAGCTTTTATTCTAAAAAAAAAAAAATTAAAACCAATATGAGCTGTGGCCTCTCCAGGTGTTCTGTCAGAACAACCATCTGAATTCATCAACAATTTCCAAGTAAAATTCAAAACACTATATATAAAATGTAAAAACGTGTATCACTTATATCAGTGTTCAACAGAGATTTCTACAGCTAATATTTATCTACTCACCATAAACCCACTAATGTAATTCTCATGGACTGATTTGTTTAGGCTGCAGTGCTATAGAGGGCTTTGAGATGATGCAATTCGCCTCCTGGCAGCCATGTGCTCAGAAGTAGTGGAGTGGTTCTCTCTGGAGCTTCTGGGGCCACATGTTTGCCCCGCTGGCATGGGATCAAATCCTGCCTGAGCATTCTCTCCTGTCTCCCTCGCTGCCTCAATGTCTCAATACACAATAAACACAAAAAAAATGATAAAAGGGTAGTGGACTGCAGCTGTACTTAAAACAAATATAAAAATAAAAACAAAAAAAACAGTATTGGAGGCTTTTGGCAACAGCAGCTGAGAACAACTGAATGCATTTCTATACTTGCGATGGTTGGGGACTAATCATTTCATCACTGATACATCTGATCGATTTTGTGTGTAGATAATGTCAGCTTGTTAATTAGCTAGCTAACGATAGCATCTGGTCAGCCGACACTTACTGTGTTGTTGTTAACACATCTGATTTGCACAACGGCAAATGTTTCGTGGCTAGGAACATAGTAATGGCTAAAAGCCCAAAAATCAACTGAGATAACCGAGCTTTCTTCTGAAGTTACAATTTGTAGTTCTTTGGAGTAACAAAGGAGCCAAGGGCTAAAGACAAGACTCAATTCTCAAACAAATCTAGCTTCTCAGACCATTCACTTTTAACTATAACATGACCTTATGGATCTACACCTATGATATCATATTTAGATATCTCATTTTTCTGACCTGGTTGTTAAATATTTCTGAACATCCAATTTTCCAAGGGACCTTCAAGATGCCGCCGGCTGCAGTGGCACAGAGATTTCCTTAAGAAGAATATCAACTGACCTCATAAGTTTAACAGAAAGATATTAATGCATACAAGGTTGACACTGCACACGTAAGCACCGTATACAAATAGACAAGGCACATCCACAGACAAACAACCCTGCTAACCCTCCGCCTCCACACACACACACACACACACACACACACACACACACACACACAAACACCACGCTCTCACTGTGCTTTCTGAACAGTGTGTTTCTGACCTTCGTGAAGGAAGGACAATTCTGGTTAGCTGCTTTGAGCTGTTTTTGACATCCTGCATAATGGTTAGTGACTGCCTAGCTCACCGCTCAGCCATTGTGTGCAAAGATATTTATCCTCTTCGAATGCCTCAATCAGGAGATTCATCAAGCAGCAGAGAAAATCTCACCTGCTATTTGACCACAGCTTTGCGGATCCGCGGATCTAAAGATCTGTGGGAAGATGAAAAGGTCAGGCGGACAATTCCTCTCGTTGATCTAATTAATATTAATTTACGGATGAAAAGATCAAACCATCAAGTGGGTTGCATGTTTCTGACTGATTTTCAGAAGGAGCCTGTCACTTTGATAGAGTTTGACAACATGCATAGATGTTTCATTCATCACATTATTCCACAGGCTAGAGCCAAGACATTCAGATGTAGGTGTCATAAAGTGACAAACCTTACTCTGAGCCCTTTCTGTCTGGGGACATTAAGGAGATCTCCATCTGTCTTGTTTGGGTCTAATACTGATCTTGGTACTGTGCATTCACCACTCAGATTAGAATAAATAGCCCTCCAAAGCAATTTGCTTCAAATGCAGCAGTTGTTAACTCCTTCAATTTGATCCATTTTCATGTTTTGTTAATAATTCCCCTTGCGTCCTCTGCAAGTATCCCCTTGTTTTAGAATGGCAAAGGATGTGTCTGCAATCTCAGCTCACTGGTGTCTTCACTTGTGTGTTGAATAACTTGTTAAATGCAAGTATTTTGTTTTTTTGGTTGTTTTGTTTTTTTAATCTGCAGCTGTTCACATTCAGTAAACATGTTCATTTATTCACAAATTCTATTGTTTTAGCCTGACATCCTCTAGGCAGGTTGCACGGTTTCCAGTGACAGTCCAAAGGAAGATATATTGTCTCAACAATAGAAGAAGTAGCGACACTGTTGGGATGAGAGACACCCTATCCGCTAACAACCTCAGCTCATAGGACAGTGGTGAATGGTGGAGCCCGGCTTACATGAAGGCTTTGTGTCAAAACTGACACAAACACAGCGGAAAAGAGCTTAAGGAAGTCCCTCCCACTGGCTGCTGCCTGGTTAGTCATGCATGCTGATGGAGTGGAGCAGAATGCAATCACCTTCTCTTCCTTAATGGAGCTGTCAGGACAATCACAAACCCGAGCCGGCCACAACGGCAAAGGGTGTATGAAGAGGCACTAGCCTGCTGATGAGCCCTGGAGGCGTGATCGCTTTGGTTATGAATTCAGCACACACACATGATACTGTGCTCTGTGTGCACACGCATGCACATGTGATGGGAGAGACAATCCTGAGAGTTTGAACATACATGTAGTCAAGTGAATGCATTCAAAAGACAAGAAAGAGCGGTATTGGTAAGTGGATATGTGTGTGTGTGTGTGTGTGTGTGTGTGTGTGTGCGTGTGTGTGTGTGACATATGTATTAAGAGAACTGTCAGTCATATCCTTGTCTTGGCTGTGCGGATGACATGGACATGTCACTGATGAGGGTCTAGTGATTGAGTGGCTGAAGGGGATTCTAATGACGTCCTAGGAAGGAGAGAGCAACATCTCCATGCTCAGCCTTTCAAGTGCAGGGCGGTTGGGTCGGACAATGGAAATTAGACTGGGAACATGAGAGGTAGGGCCTGATATGACTGATTTGAGCTGACATTACTGCACTGTACGCAGAAGCATGCCAGGAGGGAAGGGAGGATATAGCTCTCTGTTCAATACAACATGGAGAAAATCTGTAGCTATGCGTATAGCGCTGCATCAGATCCTGTCCGGGACATGGTAATTGATAATTAGATTAAGTGCTCTTGATAAGGTCTGGGTTCTTCTGCTTTACTCTGTCAAAGACAGCAGAAACCAATAACCGCTGTAGCTGAGTATGTGAAAAATGAGGAGGTCTATATACACACTATAAACATCAAGAAGAGATATGTTAATGAGAAAGAAAGAGGAGAGAGAGAGAGTGAGAGAGATGGAGGGAGGGTGCATGAATCATATTTCATAAGGTTAATTATCAATAATTAAAACCACTGGTGTTTTATCTGGTAGTTAGATAGAGGCTAGCACCCATATAACCTTAGGGTTACAATATTCTTGCTTCTGTGGTATAATTAATTTTGTGCAATGATTAAATCTTGAGATGGGATGGGATGTAATTCTAATTAAAGGGGGAGTCCAGAATTTTTAATCTAGTTTATGCTATTGATTGCTAAGTAAGGTTCCTTTTCCCAACATTCTCCAAGTTTTAGACACTGGTATTGTTTTACATGAGCAATGACTGATGCGAAGCACAGAAGTGACTCTGGCGCATTATTTCCTCAACCCCTGCAACTTTGTCAAAAAATACCCTGCTAACAACGGTCAACTGGTTCCCGCAGTGGATGTTGCATAGAATGGACTAATCAATTTGTTGCAAACACAAGAATGGATTATGCATCTCTTTGCTCCTCTCTTCCTATCTAAATACCCTGTTCCTGGGATTTCCACATGCCCCTGATGCATTGGAATGATACTGTAGTTACATATATGATAGTCATTAAGTCAAGTGAGTGTGGAGTTGTTGGTATGCAACATACTTGTATGCTTTTAGTCAGTGCAAAAAGTCAACATGCATTTTCATGGATGTACTCACTTAGATGATAATACCCAAGGCTCTTCCCAACAGAGGCACCGGCTGATCTGAATATCAAAGCAGAGCGTATTTCAAATGTATTCAGCACGTGTCGTTTCTCTGTGTAGCTTTGACCCTGCAGTAGGAGCCTTCTGTTAGGATTCATACAACCCCCTCTCAGAATTCAAGCTGATGCCGCCCATGGGGACCCATATCAAAGACTTTAGTTTCTATAACCAGATTGCATGTTTGTGCCGTGCTTCCTACCCTCTGAGCCGCGGATCAGCATTTGACTGAGGAAAATGCCATTCTGTCGCAAGTCACTCTAATTGAAAAACTTGAAACAATAACAAATGATATCTGCATGCAAAGGTTATAATCATGTAGTTACTTCTCTTTCACATGCTGTTTGATGTCAGTATCCCTCTTGATGCGAACTGTGTTCCCAAGAGCTGCAGATGGGGGGCAAAGATTTTCAGCTGTAAATGTATGCAGTGGCGGTTTTACAATGATGTAGTGTATGTTTTGTGAGTGCATTATTGTAAAGTAATCTCTAATGTTTTATGTATGTCATGTACTGTATTTCCGATGAATGTAATCTTACAGTTGTACCTGTATACAACCTTAAAATACCTTGCCTTGACAAAGAGTAGTACAGCGTACAATCCCAAGCAAGCCAGATATATGAAAAATTGCTTAGTACATCAAGTTCTACTGAGAACAAGATTTTCTGTTTTGTGAATTAGTAACTGTGTACCAACTGTGAAACAACAAATGTGAAATACCTCTGGGAAAGCACAACAATATCATCAAAAATGAAATATCCAAATTAATTTGCCACATACAAATGCTGATGTCAAACACTAAATTGAAAGAGGTATTTTTTATTTATTTTATTACAAATCTAGATTCCAAGTGAATTATTTTTATATCGGTGGTTTGTTTCTTTGTGGATTTTAATAACTCATCTTTTAAATATGCTGTACTCATTGTTGGGGAAGTTATTTTCAAAGTATAGTTTTACAAGCTACCAAGACTATGGAGCTTCTAGTGTGTCTTATTACTATAACATTGTAAATGGTAAAGTCTATACCATTTATACTTTCTGATGTTGTATACTTCATATAGAAAGACATTGCCGTACAGCAAAGCTACCCCAAAAGATTCATATTTTTGTTAACTAAAGTTACTTAGAAAAAGTGGTTTAAACTACATCTTGAAAAATTATCATATCTACATCTTTAATGTCATATATTACCAACTTGCAAAAACACAACTGCCTAGGATGCTAGCAAAAAGATTTTAATTTTGTTTAGAATTCCTACACTTCAACAGCTGCCTGCTGGAAACTAGAATCTAGACATGAATGCAAACCAAATCACCTTATCTGGGTTCACAATAGTCGACGTGCAGGGAATGTTAACTTTACTTTGTATGTAATGTCTGCGGTTTAGAACTAAACCTAAGCCAAACAACCCAGTTTGGGTTTTCACAGAAAAAAGTGGAAGCAATGTTAACTTTCTGTTGTATGTAAACTTAAAGGACTGAAAGGATCTTACATCTGATTTGTGCAAGCTTGAAAATTAAAGGAGTAAATAAAAAAAAATTAAAAGTTTTATAATGTTTTATAACCAAATATACAGTAGTTTTAGTGGTTAACCATGCCTTATGAAACAAAAAAGTAATAAACTAATAAAAGTAATGAAACTAATAAACATTATAGGCATATTGGTGATTGCTGTAACAATAAACTTTGCATATTGTTAGGAACACAGGTGGGACCCAAACGCAGGACACGGACAGGGTGGTGTGGGTAAGGAAAAGGTTTTATTGTAAGGGAGGAGCGGGGCTTGGCGTGAACATGGGATGAGGGGAAGCGTGGCAGGCAGGGGGAGCTTGGAGGTTAGGAGGTTGCAGGCAGGCAGGCAGGCAGGCAGGCAGGCAGGCAGGCAGGAGACAAGCAGGAAGACAGGCAGGCGGGTGATGGTCCTGGGATAAGAGAGGCTGGTTAGTCACAGGCAGTGGTGGAAACTAACTAAGTACATTTACTCAAGTACTGTACTTAAGTACAATTTTGAGATACTTGTACTTTACTTGAGTATTTCCATTTGATGCTACTTTATACTTCCACTCCACTACATTTCAGAGGGAAATATTGTACTTTCTACTCCACTACATTTATTTGACAGCTTTAGTTACTTTTCAGATGGAGATTTGACACAATGGATAATATAACAAGCTTTTAAATTACAACACATTGCTAAAGATTAAACCAGTGGTTTCCAACCTTTTTGGCTTTTGACGTCTTATAAGAAGCAGTGTGTAGTCGGGTCACATTTCAGATGTCTATGAGTTGTTAACAGCTCCACCAAATAGTGATTTTTCCCTCTAAACCTCACATGGTTTCATTTCAATAAATGTTCAAATGATCCAATATTTCAGCAAAAATCAAAGATTAGAGAAAAAGTCCAAAAACTGAAAACAGATTTGTGTATCAGAACTTTGTTTTTTCTTCTTTCCTCTCCCATTAATCATCTCATGACCACTCAGAATTATCTGGTGACCCTTTGGAGGGGCCCGAGCCCTAGGTTGGGAACCACTGGACTAAACTAGCTAACTGTATATAAAGTAGTTCAAACTAGCTCCACCTCCAGCAGCTACAACAGTAACATGCTGCTTACACACTGATGCTTCAGTATTAATAATCTAATGATGTCATATACAATAAAATATCAGTCAGAGGGACCAAACCACTACTTTTACTTTAATACTTTAACTACATTTTGCTGCTAATACTTATGTACTTTTACTTAAGTAGGATTTTTCATGCAGGACTTTTACTTGTAATGGAGTATTTTTACATTGCTGTATTGGTACTTTTACTTAAGTAAAGGATCAGAGTACTTCTTCCACCACTGGTCACAGGAAACACAAAGAGACAAAGTCACTAGGATTTCTAGATTTGGCCTTGAAGCGTAACTACCACTGTGGTTGAAACAACAATCTGGTGAAGAATGGTTGACGAGCCGGGGTAGATATACTGCAGGCAGATGAGCTGATGAGAGGCAGGTGAGCAGACTGGGAGAGGTGATGAGCCGATTGCAGACAGGTGTGCAGGATGAGCAGAGCCGGGAGCCAGGAGAACGAGGAAGGGAGACCACGCCCACGCCAATACACACACCAACAAAACATAGACAGAGAGAGAGAGACAGACAGGGGAGCACTGGGAACACAGGGAAGGGGAAACACAAGGAAACACTAGGGAATCTTCTGGGGGTACGGCCACGGCCGTAACACATATTCAGTTTCCTCTGATATACTGTATCTGTCAAATGTATACAGAAGTCACTGGATCTCTTGGAAGTTATCACTTGGTGATAACCACATCTATTTTAACCCATGGTTATAAAAATAAAAAAAATATACTGCAAACCAGGTATAAGGCATAACAGAGTGGTATTTATACTTTTTAAGGAAGTAACTGTAAATCACCAAAGAATGATTTACTGAACAGTCTAAAGTCATGAATATGTGCCATTTTTGGCCATTTTGACCCCACAATTCAGTCAGCTTGCAGCTACAATGATTCAGTTAGTCTAAAAGAAATTGTGTTAGTACTCTTTCATAGCAATAATAAAATGAGCTCCCCAAAGGCATGAATAAAATTGCCACAACATTTTGCTTTCTAAAGCAACAACAGCATTAATAGTCATCATGGGATAAGTATCCAGCCAAGGCTGTCATAAACAGTAGTGTATTTGACAAGACATCCCAACACAAAAGATTTTTGTGATATGTGTGGTATCAAATATGGGCCTGTTGTCGCAATATTTTGTCAGGATTTGCATATTGTAGGTGTGATAATTGTCAGGGATTATAAGAATAACACTATGAATATTCTAAATCCACAACTGTTGTCAAGTCACCTCTTAATACTTAATATCATTAGTCATCTAAACATGCCATGCTTCTCAATAACTTCCATTCCCCAAAAGGAAGAAGAAGGAAGAACAAACATGGTGTCACGTCTTGCCGGGGGACCCAGAATTCCCAGCAGCACCCATTGACCTGTACATTGTTTTCATATCTTGAATGAAGCTGACTGTCTCTCACTCACACCTGCTGCTTGCATCACACAATGCAATACATCAGATGCCGGTGGACCACAAGTCGGAGGAATGATTTCTATTCCTCCCCATAGATTTGTACATCATGGAGAGAGAATCATTATTATGCATATCTGCTTGTCTCTTCCTCATCCAAAACTTTTGGCCTTGCTCAGCATAAAATATTCACTACCTGCCAAAATGACTTTTTGCAGAACTCTCTCTCCCATGACTACCTTCCCTCTGCGGCTTTCCTTCCTGTTCACCTGATAAACGTTTGCGAAACTATAAACATAAAAAGTCTACTGGCACAGATCTGCAGCACAGCTCTCGCTGTGAAGACTTTGTTCTTTGACTAAGTTACTCACTGCATTCTTTATCAGTATTTAGGTTGTTGGTAATAAAGCCAGTTGTAGATTAAACTGAAAATAAAACATTGTCAAGTTTAGTTAAGTATGATAGATAGATAGATAGATAGATAGATAGATAGATAGATAGATAGATAGATAGATAGATAGATAGGTAGATAGATAGATAGATAGATAGATAATACAATTGATTACCCTCACATCTATTTTATTCATGAACACAGTCCTCTCATAATGCCTTAATTGCACTCTCTCTTCCTGACAAAAATAAATAAATACATACATTTTAAAAATCACTTATTTTCTCTAATTTACTCCACCTGCTTTCCATCTTGGTCCCTATTGCTTTCTCATTATCTTTACATTTGCACTATCTGATGATTTAGCACTTTCTCCTCCCCAGCATATGCCTTTTGGAGCCTCCTCCTCTGTGACATACATACACAGACATTTTGCACGTTATTTGACAGACACAATCCAGCGAATCCCCATGTTTTATTCCAATGTGTGTATTCAATTTGGTTCACCTGGAGAGACATGGTAGGATACATGCTATCCATCATCTCAGTGAATCAGAGAGAAGTGAAAGGTGGAACCTTAGCAATGATATATCTGTAAACAGCTGTTCCAGCTGTGTGGGTGTTTGACTTCATAATATTCAACCAAGCACCAAATCACAGTCATTTTCACTTAGCAGCATTTACTGGACACCCACTCAGACACATGTATTAAGTTAGAGTAATAGGGTACATAGTCCAAGAGATGATTTCAATTCCAACCACTTCTCTAAAGCAGAAGCTGTCCATTATTCTAGGTGATACAGTATGAAGTTGATATGTCATGGTGGCTTTGTTTCTCTGGAGCCTCACTAATATCTCAGTTGTCAAGAGGTTTATTGTATTAGATTTGTCAGTGAAAGATGACTAATACCCTGGTTGATCTAATACACTGCTGTCAAGTATCACAGGAAAGCAGCACACCGTTTCACACATTTCTATTCATACCTCTGACCGTCAGATCTGAAGTGTTTTGATTTGAACACCTGTGCATTAATATGTGACCTCAAGGCATAACCCAGACATCTGAGCCAAAGCCTTTTGGTGACAATATTGATATCAATTGGGTAAAATCGCTATTCAATTTTTTTTGTGTCGTACAAAAACAGACCGTGAACTTCACCAGTCCGTGTCGTGCAGTGACCCAGCATGCGCCACAGCAAAAAATGAATCCGTACTTTGGAGATAATTTGACAGTGTGTGTGCACACCTGTCTCATTTAGATTTCCTTTTTCTTCATTAACCGGTCCTCAAGCTAGCCTAGATGTGTCAGCATTGTGACTAGATTATCAGGCTTCTCACGCACTGTAATTTAGCCTCCATATTTTATTCTGAATTACCTTGCTGATGGGACTAATGAAATGTGGCCTATGGCGGAGGCAAGTGAGAGACAGATTCCTTGGAATAACAAGAGACACCGTTTTTATTTCTTGATGCCATTAAGGTTGACCTCCACTCGTTGTGAGATGCCCACAAGTGTGAAACGCGGTGTGAAGGGATAAAGAAGACATGTGTTCCCCGCCTGGGTCCTTGATCAGTCAGCAGACCTTCCAGATACCTTTGTTCAGCCTCACCAGAACAACTGTCTCCTTCCACATTCAAATCCAATATTTCCTCCTGCTAATGGGTTTCTATTTGAAGGTGAATGAGGGGTATTGATGAGATCCATTACCTGTCTGGTAGCTCACTGTACTCAATGTGCAGGGGGACTTGATGTAATGCAAATTCTCAATGAAAGGCATGAACCATACCCATACAGCCAGTTTGACAGGGTTGATGGTGGGAAACTGAAACGTTTCCCGTCGCTTCTCCCCCAAAATCTACGGTTAACAAAGAGAATCCAAAACATATTCTGTGTTTGTTGTGTTGCCATCCCTTCGCATCCCTCCTCAAATTGGCCCCTGCTTATTTCCCTCTCTGTCATCTCATAGAAACTCATCTCTCCCTCTCTCTTCCCATCTTCCACCCTTTTTCTCATTTCTCCCTCATACACACAAACACATTACATAAATAAACATTTTCAATATATCTAGGAACCCACTGTTGTTCAATTTTGCATTAAAAAAAAAATAAAAAAAATCTACCCACCAGGCTCAAATCTGAGACAAACACAAACGGAGCCGCTCTCCAGTTTTCTGACAGCTGTGAGCTTGATTCGTACCGGCAGCCATGTCATTGACTCCTCAGCAGATATAGAACTATGGCATCAATCTGGGCTGCAATATCATCACCTGTAACGAGACACCTCTACTTTTCCTATTTTCATATGCACCCCCCCACACACACACACACACACACACACATACACGCAGGCACACTCGCCTCTCATTCAAATAAGACTGAATTATATTTCAGCTTCTTGATAGGCATGTGATGAGGATGGGTGCTTGCATGGTTGAATTATTGATTGGAACTTCAGTTAAAACATTTTAGCTGGAGGTTATGTTATCCTAACCATGACAGAAGCCATATTCTAGGAAGGGTGATTTTATAGTGAAGAAGGTATTCCACCTCCCTATTCAGCTAGATATCAATCTTTTTATTATTATTCTGATAACCAAATAATACATCCTTCTAAATTAATGGAATGCAATGTCACAGATAAGATTAGAAAGTAATCTAAGTGGTTGGAAATACCGGGAGATTTTGATGATGTCTTCGTGACTAAGAAGAGATTGCATAGGGGCCCATACACACGCTCAACACTACTTAACATGTTGGAAGTATTTCGTGATTCTTTTACCAAGGCCTCACATTAAGAGCCCTGAGTTTGTGGAGGCCATTAAGTATAATGAATGGTGAAAACTGTTAGAGCATTAGCTGCCGCACATGTGGAATTAAATGTCATCTCTGGTATGAGAAAATTGGGTGGATTTGTCCGAGAGGCATTCACTCTCAGAAATGAGCTAATCTACTGGGGAGAGGTGTCTGTGCCCATGGAAATAGAAGCGATCAAGTGTTTTGTAGCACTTTTGAAAGGGAAGCAACACTGGGCAAGGGGAAAAAAATTACAAGATGAAATGGTTGGTTGTATTGTGTGTCCACACCATCTCCCTTTGAAATGAATCATCCCATTCCTGTTAATTAGCAGCTACACTTGTAAAATGACCTCTGGATCCTGCCTCTGTCTGTGCCTCCTCCCACTGCCCAGCTACACCGGCTCTGTATACGCAGATAGGGGAGAGGCTGATCAGAGCATGTGAGCAGGTGAAATAGAAAGGGAGGGATTAGACCAGAAGGGGTGAAGGCAATGAGAGAGAGCAGGGTGGATTGGAGAAAAAGAGAAGTGTGAGAATAAGTGATGACAGAGAGAGAGAGAGAGAATACGCTAAAGCAAATAAGATCAACTTTCCCTTAGCTCAGTCTCATGGCTCTCAAATCTTCATTACAGCATGTTTAGCTGGGGGCTTTTGGAGCAGAATCCACCTCACACATGAAAGAAACAGTCTAATTATGTGTGGCGCTTGGTGACAGGATGCATGAGTGTGCTGTTGCTTTGTCCATTTGGCAAGAACAGGCAGAGATAAGGTCAAGAGACAAGTGCATGATGCAGAACAATGACACTAAGACCATTTTTTAATTTGAATGTAAAAAAAAATCCATTGTTTATTCTGCATGAGTGTTGCTGCCATGGGTATTGTTGAAAAAAAAAATTGTTGAAAAGTCTATTCAGAGAAGTCCATCTTTTTAGCTTCCACAATCTGTCCTCATATATGATGAATCGAAGGAATCACTATGAGGATTTGAGAGGAAATTCAAACTTATAGTTTAGCATGCAGGCAGTGGCCTATAAATTCACAGAATGATAAAGGCAGCCCAGTGGGTGATGGATGGAGGATTGGTAGTGCAGAGCCAGTCACAGATTATTTATTGATTAGATATCAGAGGCCCAGGGTGAGGCAGTAGGTGTCTTAAAGCTGACCTCCATACGGGCAATGGATGAAGTGCTCCAACAGCCCTTCGGTGCAATGGGTTTATCCATGACTCCACCCAATATGGGAACTGGTTAAAAAGTTAACAAGTCCCCAGGTCTAAATCACATAACTCTCACCTAGATTCATGTTTTGGCCATCCAATGCTGCAAATCTGTAAGACTCTTGTATCCCGTGCAATGTTGGCTTGGCAGTGATTAGTATGTAAAGGTAGATGTATTGTTGACCATTAAAGAGTATTAACTGCTTGAATCACAGTTGAGTAAACAGTAACATAATGAATCTGTGAAATGCTGCTCCTTGCTCTGCATTAATGTAGCGCCACAGTGGGTTATAATTGAGTTTGACCATGTGCTGCCACAGCCACACCAGTAAAAATATTCAACACTTGACACCTGAGTGTTAAAATCATTTGAGGATTTGCTGCATGGCTCATTATGTAAGGAACAGTGGCGATGAAAATTACTATGTGATACTGGTCCAAGCGCTGAAACCCCCTGTCGATTACTCCTGCTAATGAATTGATTTGTGTGTTTACAGTCCGATAGCTAGGTGCAGTCCACCCCTTTTGTCTCCTCAGTTCAATTCCATGTGGCATAAATGATAACCTTTCTCTGATGCCTCCCCTCTCTGAATTCATACTTTACGAATGACCTGTTTCGAGCATCCTCAAGGCATATGAAGATTGATCTGTTTCATTAACTCCCGGCAAGGCCATTCCATCGGAGCTGGCTGTCAATGCCCATCTCCCTTTGGATAAGCAGGTATATTCTTTAATTTGTTTCCAAAAAGTTTCTGTGGGCCTGTTGTTGTTATTGTTGTTGTTGTTCACTTCGTTCTTTCTAGACATGATTGTCTAAGTGTGCAGCAGAATAATATTATGATGAAGTGACTGCAATGTATTCCGTCATTATCAAATTACTGTCCTCGGCATTAATGAATGATGAACATTTGCATCACCCCCCGATGTGAACATTGAGTTTCAACACCATCTGCTATTTGTTCTATTCCCTGTTACCATGCCTGTGCTCCTTTTGAAGAGGTCCTTTTAAAGGCATTCAAATATAATGCTAAATAGCTGTCACTGCTGGCATTCAAACATAACCGGAATACAAATTTACAGTGCCGAGGAAGAGGGGAATCACAAAGGGCACTGTTGTGCAGCAGTGCCAAGTCCTTATTGGGTGAGTCCCCAGGGTGCAGGGACCAACAGGTTGAGAGGAGGGCAGTGTGCAGCCTGTCGCCACATTAGGCCCGAGCCACACTCACCTGCTCTCAAGTACTGCGTGCATTACCTTGTTAAAATACAGCCATGTAGCAAGGGGTCGTCTTTGAATCTGTAAAAATGCATGGAGATGAGTATGCGGTTATGATAAATTAACTAAGCATCATGACACCATAACAATAAAAATGCATTTTTTTGTGGGGGGTAATATAATACACACTAATTTATCAGTTTGTCCTAATGTTAAAGTTGGAAGCAGTGTGCTATTGTTTAGTGAATTCAATTAAACAAAGTTTGATAGTATCTTAAATCTCTACTTTACCTATGACATCATCCATAATAACTTTCAGTCTTAAAACAAAATGACCATACTGCAAAGATAGATAGATAGATAGATAGATAGATTGTTTATTAGCCACACGACCAAGGCCGGTGGAATTTGTTTTCGGTACAGTATATTAAACTCTGCAGCACAATACATACATGGACAACAGCAGACACTCCACATATTATCGTGAAACAATACATACAATGATATGATACAATAGCAGAAACATATTACACACAGTCACATACATTAGGTGAATGGTATGCATGCCAGTAGTGTGTAAGGAAATCTTGCCAAAGAAAACCATTTTCATCAAAGAAGAATATTTAGTTCTTATTAGTGCTGGTTGTTGGAGGACTATACTGTAACAGTCTGGAGTATTGTCTAAAAGCAGTGCCCTTACTGCCAAGTAATTAGGCTGACTTCTAAATTGCAATCAGGGGCAGTTGTAGCAACAGGTTAAACACATATTTCACTCCAGTATTATGTTTCGTTGTTGCAGAAAAGAAAGGGGTGAAACATCAGATGCAATATAATTGGGCAAAGTGGTTTGGTTTGACTCAGATTATGCCTAGATTATTCAAGACATTTTGTTGTTAAACATTAAAGTCTTTATCATTTCCAGACTCTTATGTTTTATTTAGCTTTTGTTTTTCATCATTAAGTAAAAAGTCGTCTTAACAGAACTGAATCTCACATTTGCTGAGTTTAATTTAACAAAAACAAGAATATGTTCAGAATATGTACTTGTTGTTTTCTTATCTTACTTCAACAGCTACACATGGAAGAAAAAAAATGTAGTAGGGTCTCTATTTTTACATGACCTATGGCTCTGGCATTAATTAAAGAAGGTGATTTGTACACAATGTGGTTTCCAGGGACAATGAAGCTTGATGGAGGGGCCAGCCCAACCGTGACATTTGTAATTGGGACTAGCTGTCATTGTCACAGTGATTTACGATATAATTAATGAACAATTAGGTGACAGATTAGGGTGGTCTCCTTTGTTTGGCTCAAAATTTGTACAGAAGATTTGCTTGCTGATTTTTGTACAGCCACGTGTTTCAGGAAGGCAGGAGTTGCATATTGGACCTAAGGTGTGGAATCCCAGGCTTCTGCCACAGTAAACAAGGACACTGGAAATACCAAGGTGCTTCAAACCATAAGACTAGGGTTCATGTGCAATCCCTGTGGCAAAACCTCTCTAATGCAAATCTGATTCATTACTACTTCTTTCAATCTTGGCAGTTTCCGTTCCTTGTTTGTTTGTTTCCAGTGCATGTTCTTTATATGGATCCATTGTTTGCAGCAAGTTTGAAAATGAGCGGTCAGGAGTAAATGAATTGAAAGTTCCTTAGACTCCAGGAAACTCACAACACAATCCCATCACTAACTAGACAGAAAGGCAGTCAATTTAGTTCTGCAACCACTAGTGTAAATGCAGCTGCCACTCCAGCCTTAGTTATGCAACAACATTAAACCACTTTCATTCCTAACAGATAAATTCTCTACCGGGGCAAATCAATGAATTCCTATTTCATTGCAGTTAAATTAATTTAAGTTTATTTTAAACGCCTTTAAGCTTCATTTGAATTTATGAACGGACTCCAACAGCAGAGAAAAACCTGTTTATTCTAACCACTAGTAGAGTTTTTCAACTTTCAACTTCACCAGTCGTGCAGAAGATAATGTCTGTGTCATTTCATGTTAATTAAAACACACATGAACCTATGCCCTTGGCTATTATCAATATTGGCCCTATCAAAGCAAAATAAAACCCTCCTTTTCTTTGAACCTGTGGTGAGGAAGGCTATAGAGCTGCGTGGTTCCTTGACAGGGCTTTCTCAGACTTGAGAGAAACAGCAGGATATAATCGATAAGCTCTCTCACCACCTCCGAGAAGATGAACTTATAGCATACCACAGAACCTTGCTTACTTTCTCTCATGAGCTCAGGCAAGGGGACTCATTACACTAAATGAACTCTGCTAATTACTCCCACCACAATCACAACAATATACCACCAGCAAGAAAAAAAAAAACTTGTGTCTTTTACTAATGGCCAGATCGGCTCAGGTTTGCTAACCAATCTGTCACAACTACCAAAAGCAATTCGACTCCTCCCTGCCAGATACATGCCTCTAGTTTCCAGGCATAGTTAGCATCCACAGAAAGAGTTTTTTTTTCACTAAAGACACCGCACAGCATTACAAAGGCTAGTGTCAAGTCTCAGTCTGTTTGTATATTTCAAGGTAATTTTTGTAGAATACATGCAAGGGAAATTATTTCTATTCAGGACTTGTTCATGTTAAATATTTTATTTGGTTCTTTCAGATTTTAGGGTGGAGACCAAACTGAGCCCTAATTAGTGTCTAACCTTCAACTGGTAAAATGTGCCGGATAGACAAAAACATGGATAGGAGATAATTGGAAGGTCAGATATGCTTCTGTTGCAGAGGCATTTTTTTTTTTTTTTTTTTATCTTTTCTTATTTGTTGCTGGCAAAGATAATGAGGAAGGTCTCTGTCTGAACATTGCCAGTCCCACCTTGTTGTGTACATAACTGAGTAACAAAGACCATATGCACCATACAACCTGAGGACATTTTTTTTTTTTTTTTCCTTTTTCCTATTACACAGCAATACTCTGGCAGTATGTTTGGTCTCTACATTTTAGCCCAGTGAAGAAGCCCGCCTCATCCACTATAAGTATTCTATGCCTTTCTCCTAACCGAAACCCATCTGAGGAGCTCCATCGCCACGCTGTTGGTTGAATATCAATGTGGCTGAGAGATTAATCGGTGGTCACCTGCTGTGAGGTGTCAATGAACGCCTCAGGAAGAGCCATATCAGCATAACAGGAACCCATTTTCAGACATATGTCATGTTCTATGAACTCAACCTGCTCTTGTTTTCTCTTTTGAAAGGAGGTCTCTGGCTCTTTGCTTGCTGTGTCTAAAGATTAGAGCTAGTGTCGGTGGAAACTATGAAGCACAGTGGCAACCTGGCACTGCTGGCCACAGGGGTGGATGGGATGTGTTTGAAAGGGAAACTACCTATACAGACTAAGACACAGCAGGAGCCAACAGTTGCCCGCTGGCTATCGGCTCATTAGAGGAGAAATAAAAGAGCTCCTCAGAATGCATTTGAGGTGTTCTCATCTCGAGGGATCACAAAGATAGACACCTGGAAAACAGCACAATACAGATACCTTCATTTCCCATGTTTTGACACTCAGATAAAACAGAAAAGCATCTTCACCAAAAATAGAACATGTGTAAGAATAGAACATATTTTGAAATACAGTAACTTCTTAATGGTATTGGGGTGTATGCTGTTTTTCTAATATCTATTCACAGCTTCAAAAAGCATTTTACTGAGCTTGCATTTGCTCCAGGAAATGCCTGAGGTTGTGCCAGAGGCGCTTCATCCTGTTGCTTATTAGGTAACTTTGACAGGGGTTGTTATGAACACAGGTGGGACCCAAACGCAGGACACAGACAAGGTGGTGTTGGTAAGGAAAGGTTTTATTGTAAGGGAGGGTCTGGATTAGGGCTGATGGCAGGGAAGAGAGTAAGAGAGAGAGAGAGACTAAGAGTTCTTCAGCCCAGAAAGACGTAAGTTTGCAGATTTCCTATGTTGATATGTATACAGTCATTTTCCTTGCCATATTCACTGTAAATGAATCTAAAACACAACAATGAGGTCCAGCTGTCTTCCATAGCTACCCCCTCTTAAGTCAAGATCCCTGTGGACAACAACACGCTAATGATAGCTATACATTTTTAGCTTTCAGTTTTCACTTAATTATGTTTTGCTTGCTACATTGTCAAGGGCATTACTCTGTGTTGCTGAAAATTTTCTTTTAGCTACATTTATCTGGGCAACTTCAGTGTAATATGTATGAAAACACAATCATATTAAGCGAATAAGCCATTGTCACAGGTTACTGGCGATTCAGAAATTATAAGATGTTGTTTGCATGTGGGAGAGTTTCATTATCCTCACACTCATTTGTTTCAGTCTCTTTCAACATGCTATTGTCCTGTTATTGTTCTGTAACCCGCACACTGTGAATAGGGTTAGTAAGGAACCAGACGGACACAAGAATTGGATGGACAACCATAAAACAAGTATAAAATTAACCATGCTGATGCAATGTTTAATGCATGCTTGGGCTATTCTAAGGCATCTAGGAAAAGCAACATTTTTTTTTCTTTTTTGTTCAGAGAACAAGTAATAAGAAGACTGGACTTGAAAGCCACACGACAGACAGACTCAGGCTGTACACCAGGCTTCAGGCTTTAATACTGTTATTCTTCTTCAGAGAGACCCAAAATCTCCGGAAATTACATTTGTCCTCTCTTTCTACTACCCATAAGAACACAAAACTGTGGTCAATACAAATAACTTCCATTCATACTGGTCGATCTGAGATGGAACATGATATGTTTAAGTCTCTGTAAATTTAGGTAAAACAGGTTCAAATATTTTGGTTGCATCCAGTGTCTCTGCTCAAATGAATGTATCTCAGATTAAAGGATGACTCTTGTAAATCCAGCAGGCTTTCCAAACATCCAAGTTTGCCATTCTCCAATCTGGACTACGTCAAAGAAAACATCGAGATGCCTCTTTTAATCCAGAGGGCACGACAAACTCTAACCACACATCTTTGAATCAAACATAATCACTGTGCTGACTTTAGTACAAACAGTAAAAGTGCATGAGCAATTTAACTAGATCAAAGTACATGTGGGAATTGCTTGTTTTTTTGTTTTTTTACCAAGCAAGTAGTTTAACATCAAATGAACACCTCAACAGTATGAGTTGACATTTAGTCATTATTCACATAGTGAATAGTGAAGCTTGTCTAAAATTGGTGTGATTGCAAATCTATCCGTAATTCCCTGGTAATTTTGAGTCCAAAATTGTATTCAGTGCCTTAATTATGTATCCACAAAGTGTGTTTTCTCTCGCTCTTAAAAAAAAAAAAAAAACACCTCAACATATATACAGTCATTCCCCATTCTGGCTGCTGAACTCACAGACTGCACAAAGTGCTCTTTGGAATAAAGAGTTCTTCACTCTCACCTCCGCCACCGCCCTGCTCCCCATGTCACAATGTGGATTATACATGTGGATGTCTCGCATAGGAGATACAGTATGTGATGTTGCTGTGCGGAAGTGAGAGAGCACCGGAGAGGGATAAAAGTGAGATATCACATCAAGGAGATACATATTTAATCAAAAGCAATAATGTATTATTAGCCCTCTAATGTATTATTTCACTCTTGGTCCCCTGTAGCTCATTTCAAACGCACTCTGTCATGTTGCAGGGGAGGTTTGATATCAGATTTTCCAGCTTCAAGGAAAAGTTCAGGAGTATGTGATTACATCCTGGAAGTGTATCAGAAAATGCTGATTTGATATCTTTTCATAAGTGTTTGTCAGAGGAGTTCCACACAGCCTCCATTCCATAGATGATTTTTTATTTTATTTTATTTTTTTTCAATTTACAGGTACGGGAAATTAGATAGAGGCTGCATCTCGCATCCCATCTCACTCTCTAATACACCGTGTTAGTGCGACTGTTGAGTTGTTCCTGGATGATGTGATGAATGCAGACATTCAGGTGAGCAGGGAGCTGGAGGAGAGAGAGTACTCATCCCACGAAGGGGAAAGAGGAAGAGAGAGAGGAGGGAGATGCTGTGGACAGATAAAAAGGAGTAGAGAATGAGAGAGAAAACAAAGTCAAGCGCGGTAGATGAGGCAGAGAGAGGGGGGGCATATAGGGCAAAACTGACAAGCGGGAGAGAAGAAAAAGATGGGAAAGACTGAGAAGAAGAAACAGAAAGTGAGCATTTGGGGTGATATAAAAGACAAGACTGGCTTAGAGAGGATGAGGATGAAGAGTGCCCTCTAATGGGTAATCCAACATGTACAGTATCACTGTAGCAGGCATACAGCAATTTTCAAAAGAACAGTAAAGTCCCCTTTGGCTGAAATTATGTCCCAGTGTTATCTTGTCCTTCAGTGAGAAGACTGTAAACTGTGAATGACTACTGTAATTATGCATCCAACCCATGCAGCCTTACAATAAACCTACTATAGGGAACAATAGGTGCATTGTTACTGTAGGTTACAATTTGTTTGTTAGCATGGCATGAGGTATAGAATGTATAGGTTGCTTGCTGTGTGTGTGTGTGTGTGTGTGTGTGTGTGTGTGTGTGTGTTTAAGGAAGACACAGATAAACAGCTGGATGGCCATGCTCAGAGGTTTGTTCCCGTGTAACCTTGGTGAATTGCCTCAAAAAATGATTTCTCCAAGATTGACTCTGCAGAGAGAGATTGGGAGAAAAAAAAATGATTGTTTTATTATTGTGAGAGTGTATATGAAGGGAGCGCGGGGGGGACAGTAAGAAATGGAAAACGCTGAACCATCCGGGTAATATTTCAAACACATCTTGTTCTTTTTGCTGTCTTAAAGGCACACTGCCACACACAAATCTTCCCAGATGTCTTTCATTGTCTTGTTTTTTTTTTCCCCAGGGAGACTTTTTCCTCTCTGTGACTGAGACCGAGGCCTGTGTCTTTATCTGCCCCTCCTGTGCACCACATCGCTGTACTGAACACCATATTTGATCAGTGGCTCCACAGGAGGCTTCTTTGCCCTCTCTCGCTGCTCTGTCTCAGGCCCCGCTGGCTCAGCACCGAGTCCACATCATGAAGACCTAATCATAACTGTCATTGTCTTAACTCCGGGTCTGACTTCCAAGGACTTGCCCCTTCCTCAATCACTACCCTTTCCCATGCACAATAAGCCATAACTACCATAATCAGAGGGTATCGGCCTCTACTTCCTCTCCTTTTTTTTTTTTGCCATGTCCAGCCACTGGTCCTGGTGTGGTAAAGCAGGGCAGTAATAAGTGAGACAGCTGCTTCCATGCTGAGCTAATGGCAAGGACACGCCGTCCTAATGGTCCTTGTACTCACGGAAGAACAACTGCCCAAGGAACAAGAGGTAACAGGGTCAAATCAACAGAAAATGGAACAATGGCAAAGTTATTTCATGCTTTTGAGTGAACGACACAAAGCAAGGGTTTTCAAGAAAATATCCAAACCTGTAAGATATCAAAGACAGACATCAAATGCTAGGCTTTTGTCTCATCTAAACGTTTGTTGGTATTTTATGATAAATGCATTGTATTTCCAATAGCAAATGTTGCCCGTAGCAAAGTGTCTTTGATTTTCCCATTATGTTTGATATACATTGCCTGTGTACATGCGTTCAGTTTTTCTAAAGTAGCTACGCAAACAGAGGGAGAGAAAGAGAGAGAGAGAGACAGCACAATATGTCATCTTAGGACATATTGGCTGGAACATAACTTTGTACACAGTGTCACCAAGCCAGTCCAGTCACAGGGTAAACCACCAGCATACACTGTCAATGGAGTCAATTAAAATGAGATCTGTGTTTCATACCACCATTTTTCTATTGGATCTTTGCACCATTAAGTCATTAAACCCACCAGAGAGTGAATCTCTGTGTGCATTTGCCCCTCAGTATTCTGCCCACACTTAACTTTTTATAGTCTACACCATATCCGCTATCTGTCAAGGCTTTGGTCTTCTTATATCAAGCAAAATCATCATAGAGAAAATACTAATCATTGTGTTTGATACCCTGGAGGGGTTGTGAAATGTCCTATAACTATTATTTTTGTGTCTATATGCATAAACACATGCACTTACACAACCCCCCCCCACACACACACACACACACGCACACGCACACACACGCACACGCACACGCACACGCACACGCACACACACACGCACACGCACACGCACACACACACACACACATACATCATTCATTATCTGAGATTGCTACGAATCCCCCTGGCTAGGTGGCAGTGTATTAAAAACAGCACAAGGCCATGTTGGGGGCACCTCAGCCTGGGCTGCGTCCTCCAGTGCCCATGTCATCTCTGGTGCTGCCTGGGACCACAATCCAATCAGACAGATGGAGGGCTGTTTGAGGAGTGGAGAGAGGCAGCCCCCCTTGCCAGTAAATACTGGCAGCTCTTGGATTTAATTACATTCACAGTATGGTAAACGGAACGGTGCCACCGGCCCCAGAATACACCTCTGCTCTCAACGGCAAAAGCCAAGGCATCTAGGACCGACTTCTTTTCAGAGTCCTGTGGCGACGCCTAATGAAGACTTATACACCGATAGAAAACAATTCTACTCTGCAACTCCACACACCATATGCTGATTGATTTTCAGGGATTGGGACGCCTGCAGAAAATAAAAGATTCAAAACAATGCCCAGCTCTGTTGCAGTTCGCTTGTGTAGTCTTAAATAGATCGTCATCTGTAATATAGTGTGGGTCAGTGAATGACGCAAAGCGAATCAAGAGTTTCTGTAATGTTCCTCCTCACTGAGCCCAAAGTGGTGTTTAGCATGGGTTATTTTCACCATGCCCCGTGACTCTACGCTCCACTGGCAGTACATGCTCATCATGTGCTGTTAGTATACACTCTGCCCTTACCCCCATGTTACCCTGACTCCACTCGGCAGGCTCAGGCCCAGACAAATTACTGTGTCTCCAGGCTGCTCTCTCCTCTGCGCCAAACATTTCCTCTTATTTCTACCCCCCTTCCCTGAAGAGGTGTCTGTCTGTCTAATACCAGTGCAGCAGCAGCTTTCCACCTGCAGGGTCATTGGACAGGTTCCCATGAAGGTCACAGCTGTCAGATCATTACATGAGAGGATTGGGGCCGGGCTTACATGGCTGCCAAAACAACCACTTCATCACCACTGGGGAAGATGTGAAGGTGGCACTTGGGCACCTCCAAATCGGATCCCACTGCAGGATGTTAGAAAGCTTGAAAAAAGCTGGAAAAAAGTGAGCATCAGCTCCCACTGCTTCGATGTGGGGTGGGCTGACATGGCTGCACCCTGCTCTTCATTAGGGTGGCCTCCTTGTACGTTTTTTGGCAGAGGAGAATTAGAGCTGTATCTGATTAGGAGGGAAAAGCAGAGCAGAGCCCTTGAAAGCCTAATTGATTAGTCTGTCTTTTTTTCTATCCCCCTGCTCCCCTCTCTCCCCCAGCCCCCTCTTAAATAAAGTGAGATGAATACAAATACAGCCAATGCAGGACCACACACCTGTCACCTCTGAGCTGCCAATTTAAGCCTTACGCTCTGCCGCTAACAAGCTCAATTGTTGGCAAAGCTTTAACACTGGCTTTCTAAACTTTTGCCTCTCTGTCAGAAAGTTAAAGCTGCATGAGACATTTAGCGGGGAACGACATCAGTGAAAATAACTTAGGAAAAGGATAAGAGAGGAAAATGTTTTTGGCATTAAAACTGGAAATGAAAGACATTTTAATGGAATAGCTGCGGCAGGCAGGCAGGCAGGCAGGGCTGATTCACCCCAGTTTATGTTGTTGTTGTCATTGTGAAGGAGGACATTGATTCTGGGCACACAGGAATGTAGAGAGCAGCATCTACAGCTAGCTAAATCAGCTATGCTTACATGGCTGTACAGAGCTGAATGAGCCAGGAGCTTATCGGTACAAACAGACAGCATTAATGAATAATTAAAGCTAGTGAAAACATTGGCGTGCACCTTCATTAATTCTGCTGATGTTATTGCACTCTTAGAAAAACTTGACTTAACTCTCACCTCTCACCCCCCCCCCGCCCCCCCAAAAAAAAAATCTCAGATGGTGGATAAGTGTAGTAGATAACTGCTGCCATTGTGCAAAAGGGTGCCATACTACGCTATGACCTGGGAGAATACTTGGTGCTGATTTGCTGGAAGGGCTCCATTAATTTTGTTTAATGTTCAATATAAGCAGCTATGGTGCAAGTGTTTGATCGCTGTTTCAAATGAATATGCTAACAAGAGTTGAGCATTCCATTTCAGTCATACAATTAGGATCCTGATTAAATGGGTTTGCAAGTTGCCTTGAGAGTGTCCAAGTTAGCAATCAAGGCACATAAAAAAGTCGCTTTGAAAATAACACTGTCCCCATTTGCTACAATGTAACTGCAAAACCACAATCCTCTCACTCTCATATCAGACCCTCATATCAACCGGTCTGTCAGTGTCAGGTTGTTTGCCTCAGCATCTTCCATCCAAATCGTTTAGCATACACCTTGCGGGCTATACTTAGCATAATAATGTTGACCTTTGTACATATCCATCAAGTGAGTGATAACTTAATAATGAGTTATTTGATAACTGATATCAAATAACTGGTATTGGATGATTACAGTTTTTTTCCCAATTGTTTACACACTAACAGGAATTTGAGACATAATGTCAAAGACATGACACTCATGTCCCACAAATTCTGCAAAATACAGGAACATCTTCTTCTTGCAATTACACACATGTTTTGCAAAACACAACCCACAATTCTTTACACTTGACACAATCTTCATAACTAAAATATCTTGTATTCAAGTGGAAAGCACTGCTACATGGACTACTCGCAGGTACAAATAGCTGCTAAACTGTTCAATTACAAATCAGTATGTTCCATGTAATGTATGAAATTATGGGGCCGACTATTCCATTTGTACATTTTACAGAACTGAAAGGTCATGATGGCAGAGACTCTGAGCAGGAGACTTTTGTGAACATGGTAACAGGAAACACTATGGGCAGAAATATGTGTCACTAGAAACTGAAATTGAATTATTTATGTTTGAATTTGAATTGCTCAACTTGAATAATTGCATTAAAAAACTGAATTTTAATCACATAATTTGAATTTGTATTGTTTAACTTGAATAATTGCATTGAAAAACTGAATAGCATAATTTAATTCACAGAACTCCTTTTCACGTTTTTGGCCCAAAAATTCCAGATCCCTTCAGTTCTCTGGACATGATACTCTGAGCTGAACGGCATCAGTCCCAACCTCATCCATGATCGAAAGAAACATTCTTCAGCATGTATCAAGTCCATGGATCAATGGGAGTGGGGTGAAGGAAATGGTCAAAAACATACAGTAGGTGCTGATTGGCTGAAAAGGAGTTCTGTGAATCTGCACTCGATTGCTCTTCCTCAACGACCAGGATGTGTGTCTCAGTAAACTGAAATTGAATTGCAAGAACTGAATTTGAATTATGAGAACTGAATTTGAGTTGTGAGAACTGAATACAGTTTCAGAGCAAATGAATTCAATTTCATAATATTACATTCAGTTTCAAGTTTATTGGAATTCAGTTTCAAACTAATAAATTCAATTTCAAATTATGCTATTCAGATTCAGTTTTTCCAATGCAATTATTCAAGTTAAACAATACAAATTCAAATTATGTGATTAAAATTCAGTTTTTTGCAATTATTCAAGTTGAGAAATTCAAATATAAATAATTCAATTTCAGTTTCTAGTGACACATATTTCTGCCCATAAAACACTGCCATTAGACTGACAGTCAAATCACTGTCGAATCACTGCCATGTTTCACAATATTACTGTAAAAGGGTGACACTTGACACTGGATCGTGTCCTACAGCCAAACCCAGTTTGCTGAAATATATACAGTATTTTGTTATTTTATTTCTGTTTGTCTAGAAACATAATAATATTTTACAGTAGGCTACTGTGCATACTGTATGTAAGTAGTGGGTATAACATAGAAAATGAAGAAGGCGTAAGTGTACTGATAACTAACTTTTCCATTGAGCACATCAGTGTGGAATTGGTTCTATTCATATGATGGCATGTGTATCTCATTTGAACGCAAGATTCAATTTTGAGAAGACATAACATGGTTTTGAATGTAATGTTTCCTTTTGCAAGAGATTTGTGGAATTTAGCATTTCATGTTTGTTTTTTCCACTTGTGTTTATAGTTTTGAGAAAATGAGCTATAGCTTCAGAAAATGTGTTCAAACAATTCAGAAAAACTGTGAAGCCTTGCCTTCTGAGGTTAGCACATTTTCTGCAGATATTCACAGGAGAGAAGTTGGGCTGCTTTGCATCGACACTATGCTAATACAAGGGGCCTAATATAGCACACACTGTTTGCTTTCTGCTAACAGGGCAGGTCATAATAAATCAATCACATGTATAGCATAGTGATTACTGTATTTTCCCACATAATATCTGTCAACGTTGTTTTTTTTTTCGATATGAAGGTCCAATAAGCCTCATGTAAGCCCATTGACCACATATCATCAATTATTAACACATACAGTTTAATCTCCCTGTTGTTTGCACTCCAACAAATCATTTCCTTTCTGTCTATCTGGCTGGCTTTCTGTGTCCTCTCCCTGGCCTTTGGCTTCTTTCTGCACTCTGAATGCCAATATTTCAGCTTTGTTTTTCAGGTGTAGAAAGCATCCCACTGAGCGGGAAGGTGACCATCCCTTGTGCCTTTGAAGTGTGTGTGTGTGTGTGTGTGTGAGAGAGAGAGAGTGAGAGAGAGTGAGAGAGAGAGAGAGAGAGTTACAGTAAATGTGTAGGACTGTGTGCTGCGGTGTGTGTTGTGTTACCTACATTTCACTTTGTGAAATGATCGGAGACATACAGAGATTGAAGATAGTGACACAAACAAATCTGCATGGCATTGTACAGAAGCTTAAAGTAGATGAATTTAAACATCAATGGTTTTGCAGAGCTGTTTTCAGAAGGAAGATCATCTCTCCCATCATGCATATTTGATATTGCATCACTCTAAGGCAAAATACCTCCAATGAACACTTTGACAAAATAAAACTCTAGAGGGAATGCATCCATAAATGTGATATAGTGGCATGCTGTGTAGCTTGTAATAGCCTTCCTCCTTGGGAGTCCCGTTCTGACTGCAGAGAGAGGCTTTTCCTCCACTCGCCAATTCAGAAGGAAGGAGCAGTTATGACAGACCTCAGCCATAATGTAAAAACATTGATCCTCTTCCTCCTTGTTTCCCATTCTGTTGCAGAATTCTCCAAAGACGCCATGTCAAACCTGGTTGAAGGATAATCAATAACAGGTAAGGACCATGTATTAGGATGCACAGGCTTTTGAATTTAAAAGATCAATTTTCTGCTGCATTGTGACAAGAACAAAGAAGACAAATAGAGAGCAGCACTTTCATTTTCCAAAGAAAAAAGAATGACGAAAGAAAATAAAGTACTAAAAGTAAAAGTTTGAATGCAGATTGACCGTAATTGACTGTGACTTGTTTTGTAATTCCAAAGATGAAAACTGACCAGCATGTAATAACACATTTCTCTACTTGGACATGCAAATAACCCTCCAGCTGAGTCAATAACTTGTCACAAACACTTACTTTGTACACTCCACTTATATGCATATTAAAAGGAATCTGTTCAGTCGTGGACTTAATGTAACAGCAGCTGTCATACATGACATTGGAAAAAAGTATACTGCCTACAGCCTAGACACATTTATTTGTACACTTGGTGTGCACTGCATAGCATTTCCATGTAATAAATCTTGCGCATTGCCATTAAAACCTTTGGCACTGATGGTATAATAATGATGTTTAGTTCCAGTGTCACGGTGTGATCACAATCCACTGGAAGGTCGCCTCTTTGACGTTGTCTCTCATTTAATTTGTAATATATATACAAAGCCCCCTGCAGCACATTTATCTGTGATGGAGCAGCTGATAGTGGCACTCTTTTATTACTCTTTACAGATGCTCCCCTTCCCTCTCTTTAGCCAGTCAGCAAACGCAGGGCTAGGAGCTAATCGCATCATCATTACATTATGTATTTGTGTTGGCTGAGATTACAGCCTTATCCCCTATAGCTTCCAGAGGATATCTCTGACTAAAGTAAACACACCTCACATGCAGTCAGGCTGGCAAGCGGACACACACGCACATACCTAAAGAGACAAACACACACACACACACACACACACACACACACAAAACACACAATGCCAACGAAAGCAATTCAATGCAATATAAATGAGATGGCCATTTATGCGACACAGGGTCTTTGATATTGTGTTGGGGAATGTTGAGTTCAGACAGAGTTGATGCACTCTAACACTCTGACTGTCAGGATGCAGAGGCAAATGCTGTGAACGCATGCAAAGGCGCTCACACACTGCACAGGTCAGAGCCATAGCACCTCTCTGAGATAAGCAAGACACAACTGCCATACTCTCAAGGCATTGTAGAAAAAAATAGAAATAACCGGCTCGCGTTTGTATGCATCCGCCAATAAACTTTGTTTTATCATTGCAAGGACAGTCTTTATTTACTGAACATATATAATTAATGTGATTATTAGGTCAACTTAAAGGATTTTTGTGTCTGCAAAAGTAAGTGACAGCACTTCCACCGTTTTTGTAGAATGACCCAAGATCGTTTTCTCAGCTACAGTGGTAAGCAAAATATTATGATGTCACAGTGAAGTTGACCTTTGAACTTTTGGATATAAAATGTCATCACTTCACCATTTTATCCTATTAGACATTTGTGTGAAATTTTGTCATAATTAGCGTATGAATTCTTGAGTTATGGCCAAAAACGTCTTTTGTGAGGTCACAGTGACCTTGACCTTTGACCACGAAGTTCTAATCAGTTCATCTTTGAGTCCAAGTGGACATTTGTGCCAAATATGAAGAAATTCCCTCAAGGCGTTCCTGAAATATCACGTTCATGAGAATGGGACGGACGTGAGGTCACAGTGACCTTGACCTTTGACCTTTGACCACCAAAATCTAGTCATTTCATCCTTGAGTTCAAGTGGATGTTTGTGCCAAATATGAAGAAATTCCCTCAAGGCGTTCCTGAAATATCACGTTCATGAGAATGGGACGGACGGACGGACGGACGGACGGACGGACAGACAACCCGAAAACATAATGCCACCGGCCATGGCTGTTGCTGGCGCGGAGGCATAAAAAAAAAACAAGATAAACAAAAACACTACTTTCATTGTTATGGTAGATAAATCACTACATTCATTTTTATGATAGCTGAGCACATGCAAAACCAGCATTGTGTGTATTGGACATGCTATTGTTTAGCAGTTGTATAGCTGTGTAGCTGAGTATGGTCATATCAATTTTCAGTCCTCAGACGAGCCCTCCAGCGGCGTTTCCAGTCATCTCGATCCTCCATGCATCTGGCTAGCTCGCCAGCACTTTCCGCCCCTGCATCTTTCTTTAGTACGTCCACGTACAGTACATTGGTGTTGGACGCCCTCGTGACGTGTGGCTCCCACAGCACCAGTTTGCTGGCTGGGAGCTCCCGGTGTCTCTGGCAGTGACTGTATCTTCTCACTCAACTGTGGTAACCCCCCATACAGATGCTTGTTGGTAACATGCTCGTTCTGGTCGATGTTTAGTGCTGCTCGCAGCATTCTGGTGTAGCACCTATCCAGGGACTTCTGCAGGGTGGGCTTCAGGGTCCGGCATTCACAGCCATATAGGAGAACGGACTCTACAGTCACAGAGTAGAAGCTGAGCTTGATATGTCGGGGGAGTTTGTTGGGGGAGTACGTCGGGGGAGTATGCCAGTGTGTTTGTTTTGATTTGTTAGCTGTTTCTGCGTAAGATACTCATCTTTTTTCTGTTTCTATACTCATATACATATATTTTATAGTATAGGCTCATGGTTTCTTTGCAACAACATGCAATGTATTTTTGTCCCCCACCAAAGCGGGGACTATGGATCGGTCTCCGTCCGTTCGTTCGTTCGTTAGTTAGTCACACTGTAATATTGACTTTGTGCCGCTAGGGGGCAGCATTGACAATGAATGGGGACTCAGTGGTAAAGCAGGTCATACAGTTAAAGTTATCATACAATATGGAGGACAATGAATGGGGACTCAGTGGTAAAGCAATACAGTTAAAGTTATCATAGGTAACATAATAGTCTACACATGCTACACACTTGGAGACATCAGACTGGGTTGATGTGTTGAAGTGAGAGTCAGTGGAGAATTTTTGGGCAAACCTCTAACCACAAGACACTATAGTTATTGTACAGTTGTTGGACTGTTGTACTGTTATTGTACTGTCATATATTTTTTTATATTGTCAATAAAAAATTTCAATTCAATTCAATTCAATATTGCACTCACCACTGCACTACCACTGTGCCGTTAGTGTTGACTACTTATATCATATTACCACTTACCTACTGTGCAATACCATATATCACTTATCATTTAGCATTTATATTATTCATAAGACTCACACTCCTGGTGTTGTATGTTATATTGTATATTGTATTATAAATTGAATTGTAGTGTACATTGTGTAATGTACGGATTGTATTTATTGCATATTGTAGTTCTTATATTTTGTACTGTATTGAGTAAAAACAGGACAATTACAGTTACTACATTTCAAGATATAACTTGTAAGCCTAATTCTGAGGAGAGTAGGCAACAGAAATATATGCTCAATCTGTCCTTTCATTGTCCCATAAGAAAATGCTTATACAATTTCACTCATATTTCAAGTACACTCAGCAATCACTGACTGACCCAAGGGTGGAACTACATCACTGGTGGGGGACAACATGTTTACTATTTGCTTGTTACTATTTAGGCTTTTGTAATCGAAAGGACTGCAAATGCCTTGTATAATCTGGTGTATTTTGTCTTAGGCTCTATATGTCTGTGAAAACATGGCTCACAATAACCCTATTTTTATAGTGAAGGGTGGATTTTCTCAGACCCCAGGTGCTAATATGATAATGCCTGAGTGTCTGTCACTCATTTCCCGGAATGTGGGGCATGCTTTTTACAAGGCTGTATTATTGCCACCATAATGCTCTTCCACAAAGGACTCACACTGCCATGCTATAGCAATGCAGAGAGAAAATTGCAGGCTGCACTGCACTCCTATGTAATAACTTTATTCAGCTGTCCATGGTGCACCCTACCTGGTTTTCAAACAATGGCTACAGCAGCCGGATTCAACTGAGCCAATTGAACAGCACAGAGAACACAGTGTACTGCAGAAATGGTGTTGTTGAAAATGACAGGAACAATCTCAAAATGCAGCAATGACAGAGTTCTGTTGATGTCACATCTTTTATCAAATCATGCTATGCACCCATGAACCCAAAATGTAAGTTTACCAAGTGCACTTTCTATCATTACTTGAGACACTTCAAATTTTTTTTTAGTCTTTTAATTTCCGCCATGTGTGTTGCCGATGCATTATCCCTAAATCTAGAATGTCAGAGTTCAAAATTCAACTCCCTGTTAGCCTTTAAATTGTAAACCCAATGTATAGTTAATGCCAGATAATAAAATATGAGCCACCCCTTTGAGATGTTAGAGCTTTCTGCCAGGTAACTCCCTCTCCGATAGGGAATTTGGTGCTGAATATTCCCCAACCTTTTGTGAAGGGCTTAGCAGTAACAAGCCAGTGAGTAATTCCAGGTTTAGTTGACATGCAGACTCCAAAGTTAGAATTTGATTGTTAACCTTCCACAGCCAAGTGGATAAAGCGGATACCATTTCACATACGAGGAGGAAAACTGAGAACGAGACGATTAGAGACTGACTGCAGCCTCATCCATCTCCCAGTAGATGAACATCAGAAGGGCAGTGATGGGAAGGTCAACATAGTCCTTGCATGAAACAAAGTGAATTGTCTGAAAGTTATTGAAGAAGAAGAGATGTAATGATACAAGACAGGTCTGGCACTACCTGGAGTGTTGGAAAAGGGCAAAGAAGAATTCTAAGTTTCACAGGTCTTACTCCATGCAGCAAGTATCAGCATTGGCCTCCGTCAATATTAGGAGTATGTTTGTAAGCTAAGAATGACTATTTGCCTTTAATTTTCCAGAACAGATTCAATAGCTTTATTCAAAATAACTTAAAAATTGTGTTTGCAACAGAAGATTGTGCTTTCATTCTGTCAATGCTAAAAGCTCATGATTGGCTGGGATTGATAGCCTTGTAGTCCGCAATTTCTTTTAATGACTCAGCGCTCTCTTATAATTAGATTTTCCAAAGTTATTCATAATTTCTATGGATAGAAGTATACAAGGCAAAGTGAAAAAGCAGTAAATAAAAGGCCCTTTGTGTTTATCAAAGAAATTATGGTTGGTTTGAAGATGTGTGTCTTTCAGGTGAGGCAGTATCGGATAACAAAAATTCACAGTGTATTCAGAGGCCTATCTCCACTTCATTACTGGCCTGGGGACACAAAGCAGGGAGCGAATTAGTTACACACACACAAAATTAAAAAAAATAAACACACACACACAAAGGGAAAGGGGGGGGATAGGGGGATAGACATAGGTGTGTGTGTCTGTGTGTGTGTGTGTGTGTGTGTGTGTGTGTGTGTGTGTGTGTGTGTGTGTGTGTGTGTGTCCCAGCCCTCTTCCAGTCTCCCTCCCATCACTGAGCTCCTGAGCCTATAGATCAGCCCAGAGCCCAAAGTACTTTCTCCTGTGTCTAGAGGGGGTTTGGATAAATACTCTGTTCTAGGACGCATGACCTTTGTGTGTGTGTGTGTGTGTTTGTATGAACGTGAACATCTGCACATTTGAATAAGTTTCTGCATGTATATTCATGAAAAGCATTGTCTTAACTAGTTTGAAAGGGTTTTAGAAGCCCAAGGATGGTAGAATTTTTTCAGCTTTTCTGTGTGTGTGTGTGTGTGTCTTTTAGGCAGCAGTGGTCCTCAGTAAACCTCTTGTCCACTGCAGCTGTGTGCCTATGGGGGTCAGTGGCGAACGTCCCATTGGACAGAGAAACATATGACCAGGTGAACCATGGCCAGCTGAACTCCAGTAGGACCAGAGCAGTGCACAGTGTGGCCAAGGACAAGGTGAGGTTGTAGGTCAGCCTCGTACGCTCTGTGGCCACTTTATAAGGTACACCAAGCTAGCACTGGCCTCCAGAACAGCCTGAATTCTACCAGGAATCTTGGTCCATGCTGACTCGATAGCACCCTGCACATTTTTTGGCAGTACTTTCATTACTCCAAAGATCCTGTTCCACCTCATCCCAAAGGTGCTCTAGTATGCAGGCCATAGGAGTAAACTAAAGTCACTGTCATGTTCCTGGAATCATCTTGAGACAATGCGTGCTTTTAGTCATGGAGTTTTATCCTACATATCCAAGTATGTTACAAACAATGCTCCATTGGTACCAAGGGGTCTAATGTTTGCCAAGAAAACATTCCCCAAGCCATTATACCACTGATGATCCTGTCATCAGTATGTTGCAACAGAAATCAACATGTGTTGGACCAGGCAACATTTTTCCACTTTGAGTCACCCAGTTCAGGACCCCACTGTAGCCTTATCTTCTTGTTCTTAGCAGACTGTTGTAGCCCATCAGTTTCAAGGTTCAACCTGTTGTGCGTTCTAAGATGCCCTTTTGCACATCACTGTTGTACTGAGATGGTATTTGTTCATTTGTGGCTCACCTGTTAGTCTGAACAAGTCATGCCACTCTCCTCTGACCTGTCTCATCAACAAGGTGTTTTTGCCCACAGGACTGCTGCTGGCTGGATGCGTTTTGTTTGCACCATTCTCCGTAAACTCTGTAGTGTGTGAAACTCTTAGGAGACTGTCTGTTTCTGACAAGCTAGACCATGCATCATGCCCATTCTAACATTTATTGAACAGCAAGTGAACCTCCCGACACTGTCTGCATCCTCTATATACGCAACTCACTGCAAAGAGCCAGCTGTTTGGGTAAACGGAGACATGCACCTAATACAGTGACCATTGAGTATAAATATTATAGGCAACTGTTAACATTCTGAGGCCTGCTGACATCCAGGGATTAAATTGGGCCGGAATGATCTGGAACGCCACTCTGGCACCCTTGGTTGAAAAAAAAAAAAAAAAGAAGTCTGACCCATATAAATAAGTATGATTGGCTCTGAAGTTTGTCTGCCACAGCAACAGCAATATTGCAGACCAGAAGCGGAACGGACGCATAGGATTAACGCGTGCGTGTTGCAGCAGTGGTGTTCAGACCAGAGGCGAGTTTCTGTGTGGTCCAGCAGCCCTCACTAGGCGGGGGAGAAATGTCCTGTTGAAATAGGCTGTGCTTACATTGTGCTTTGACAGTCGAAGCAACAGCATCCCAAGCCTAGTCTTTTTTTTTCCGGTTGTCTGTACAGAAACAGTGCCCATGGTCATATAGCTCCCTGCATTTTTATTTTTTTCGGTGATTAACTTTTTATCGTCCATCTTCACTTTCTACACAGACTCTGTCGCGCATCAAAGCAACATGTGGATTTGTTCAGGATTATTTTTGACTTGCCATTAGGCTTTCTCTCTCTCTTTGTCTCTCTCTCTCTTTCTCTCACTCTCTGTCTATAGCATATTCATTTGTTTAACTGTGATGGAAGGACTAAAGTGTTTACTATCGGGTGATTTACAGGTTGTGAATCCAGCTATAAAAAACAGACAGCCTTGACAGCCTAAGAGAACTTGGTAGAATGATGTCTGCTGGTTCTCTCACTTCTGCGTGTGTGCATCATTTTGGTGTATTTACTTGCTTTCTCTCTCTTTTCTGTCTTCTTTTTTATGTTTGCAAGAAGTTCAAGCTTCTATATGTACTGTCGTTGCTAAGAGATTGTAGTATTTTCAGTAGGTCCTTGAACTGTGCATGTCTGAAATGCCTGTGGTAGTAACCTTTATAGGCCACCTGATGGCCTGCAAGTTGCTGCTCCTGCTGTGGCTATTTTTCAGTGCAATTGCATTGGAAGATTGCTTTTTCCATTTTACATTTCTCTACATTTCAAATTGCTTGTTAAAGTGTTTCACAAGGTAGTAGAAGATTTATTTCAAGTTCCCAGGTTTCCTGATAAGTTGTCATTTTACAACATTAAAATGTTTGATTTATGCTTTACATATTGCTTGTTGGATTGGTTATAAGTGGGCTTAATCCTTTGTTGAGCATGTAATGTTACTTTAACAGTCTTTGTTGTGGGTTCAGAGTAGATAACAGGGAATAAAATGTTCAGAACATGTACGGGTTTGTTGTCAAACAACTATAGTGCAGTCTCAAAGCAACAAAACAATACCGCAACAGCACGCCTCCTTCTTCTTCCCCTCTCTCCTTGCTGCATCACATAGCTAGTAGCATCAAGTAGAACAGACTAGTCAGTTCTCCATATCTTCACCACACACAAGTATTTTAACCAAACAATTACTTGATCAGTGTCTCTGTTTTAACCACTATAACATTTTGAACTGATAAAGACATCAAAATGAAATCTGTATTGTCTTAAGCTCAAACCATATGACATGACCTATGTTACATACCCAAATGAAATTACTTATGCAGTTTTAGATATTCTTTTACCTGAAACATTTTTAAATCTTACATTACTGTAGTAGACATTGCTAAGTGCACGTTAGCTGTAACATTAGCTGTTAAATTGGAGATTTGACTCACAAGCATGTTAATTATGATTATACTATATATTAAAGGAATAGTTCACCCAAAAATGAAAATTCTGTCATCATCTACTCACCCTCATGCCAGTTGAAACACAGGTGAAGTTTGTCCATATAACACACAGGGAGGCTGCCAGCACAACTCCATAGCAGCCTTCTCCAAAACAGCTGAAGTCAGTGGGGACCAGTTCTTCAGAGTTCCAAAAAGACCTACAGTATATTTACACCATAATTTAGTGCAAATCTTAACTACAGCAACAAATAATGGTGTATCAGTCTTTCTATTCACAGTGTGATTGTTTGGCTGTTTTTGTTTTGGAACTCTAAAGAACAGGTCCCCATTAACTTCAGTTGTTTTGGAGAAGACTGCTACGAAGTTGTGCTGGCAACCTCCCTGTGTGTTATATGGACTAACACATTTCACCTGTGTTTCATTTGGCATGAGGGTGAGTAGATGATGACAGAATTTTCATTTTTGGGTGAACTATTCCTTTAAGAGGCACATGGATTGGTGAACAGCGGAGTTATGCGTGTTTTGTGAATGAAAAGCGCAAGGTATCACACTGCTGTGACCCCACACCATGTGTCATGAAATCTGTCTGCACCCATGTATGCAAGCGAATTGAAAAACGACCCCCTCTTGCTCTGCCATTCACCGTGGGCTCTTCTATTTGTGTGTGTCCTTGCAATAAAAACCTCTCCCCCGACTTTTTGAAAGTGACTTTCAGTGCCTAAGCATGTAGGCCATGATAATGCTGGCCATTTTCGTAGGGGGGAGAGAGGGGTACTTGGCTTTTTCAATAAAGCTCTGGTGATGCGTTTTGTAATGCATTGGTTATACTTCACAGTAAAAACCCATTCTGTTCCTTCGCCAGCCAGTGCACTTCTCCCTAAATTGCCTTTTCTCCAACTGCCATTCGTTATGCTTTCCACTCCGCTGCGCAGACATCATTTATTTATTTTATGAAACAACAACCGCGTCAAAACAAAACAACCTCACCCCCTACCCACCCACAAACTGACAGGTGGATGGATGGATGGATAGACGGATGGATGGATGGATGGATGGATGGATGGTTGAATAGATGAAATAAATGAAATAAATAAATTAATATTGGATTGGATAATGGGATGGATGTATGAATGGAACAATGCACAGATCAATGGGAAGAGGTAAGAAATTAACGTCACGTAACGTTTGTTGTGTATTAGCCAAATGTGTCACTTCATAAAAAGACGCTGAAGGAGGGGAAAAGTAGAGTGGGAAAAGAAGTGGTCCCGAGTTAGTGATTCCCCATTATGTGAAACTCAATTTTCCCTCCCGCTTCTCTTTTATCTGGTGCCATTATGGAGAGCGTGTTTGTCTGGTGGCAGGGAAATAGGCCTGCTTTGTTTAGACTAGTGTCAGCTATAATGAAAAAGCACCATCAACTCAGAATGGGGGCCCTGTGCAGTGTCTATTGCCACACTCAGCAGATAATAACTATTGATTGCTATCCAGAGACAAGGAGAAAGACCGAATGGGAGAAAGTGCAAAGAAAGAAAGACAGAGCGGGGAGTGAGGAGAGGGATCAAACATCTTTTTTTTCCCCTCACACCAATTATATCTTAGCATTAAAATCAAATTGCTATTGCAAAGAAACAATTCAAAAAAGCAGTTTAGATTTTGGGGGACTCATCATTCACACTCCTCAACAAATAGCACTCACACACAGTAACCCCTCTTCTTTGATTCTAATCCAAACTGAGCAGCAGGGAGCTGACTCCAATTTCTTTGGGCAGACCCTTATCCCCTCACCTTTAACCCAGCATCCCTATATTCCTCCAGCCCTCCATTTCTCTACATCCGCACCTCTGCCCCTTATTTTAAGAACTGTCAGATTCCTGCTGAGTTGCACACAGCCATCGTAAAAACTCCACTCAATATTTCATACCTGGGAGTGAAAGAGATAGGTGGTGTTCGCATCCCCTACTGGCTTTGACTCGGCAAATCCTTTTAGCAACCCCGAGAGCCACATAAACAGCTCATTGGGGTAGACAGTAGAAGAAGGTGACGTTCCCATAATGCCTTCCGCGTGTCTCATACATCAGAGTCGGACTCATTGACTCTTCAGCTCATCGACATGAACCCAGCCAGCAACGGCGCAACCCTTTTGTGCCCTGTTCTGCTCTTTTTCCCATAATGAGTGTTTGCTGCCATTGATTTTCCATTCTGACAGCCCCCTGTGCGTCTGTATTGATCTCAGTGATTGTCATATGTAGATACTAGGTGAGGGTGTGAAGTGTTAAACAGGTATGACGGTTGATCTCTGTTGGTCATGCTTACTATGGGTGAAACAGCATTTGCAAACCGTTTGCATGGTTTCAACATCACAACGTAGCAAATCAATCTTTTGAAATCAACACTAACTGTAATCAAGTCGTTTTGTGCAGTGGTCCAGCTAACCGCTAGCAGTAGGCTCTCTGTGATTGATTAACTGCGTTTATAAAAGTGACTTTCTCATCAGAATTTTCATTTTTCATTACAGTTTCTTTTATTACAAACAGTGTAGGTGCTTAACAAGGCATTGCCTCAAATAGTTTTAGAAAAACATTTATTCATTACAATAAAGCCATTTTGTTTATGCTGATTTTGTATTCAGAAATATTGCAGCTACATCAAGCTTGAGGTGCTGTTGATCATGCCTCCGCATATGTTTAATACAATTTCACTGGGCCTTAAACCCAGACACCAAATCCTGCAGATTACATGTCACTGTACATAAAATACAACTTTAAGAAGCATGTGCAATACCTTATATGTCCATATAGAAACCAAATGCTGACATCAAAACCATACACATTTCATCTTTTGATTAGTTCATATATTCATCTGGAATATTAATGATAATGCATGTTTATCAGAAAATTCTACAATCCTTTTTCCATAATCTGATTTTATGGAATTTTATCCATAACTTGTTGATGAAACATTTTGATTTACACTAAGTAAAGTCTGTTCCTTGTAATTTTTGAAATACTGTAATATGTAATATTTCCTAAAAAGTCATATCTGACATTTTTACATGTTTTTCTATGTGTGATACAATGTGCAGGTAAGGTCTGCTGAACATGATAAATCACAATTTCCTTCAAAAGAAATAACAAACAAGTTTACTATTGTAACCAATGACTTTATTCCTCATGAGCCCTTTTATTTCTGTCAGGCCAGAGGATTTGTGGCATATGTCGTTTTGTATTTTGTGTGAAAACAATGAAAATGTTAGTTTTGCTCAATTTCATTTAACTGTTTTGAGAGCTTTGGAGAAGTTTGTGAAATCAATTGAGAAAAACTTTAAAATAGCCAGTTTTTCACAATTGTTTTCAAGCATTTCTCAATACTGAGTTGAGTTTTAACTCTCCATGCAGTTACCACAACAGCGTTCTGTGGATCAAACTGTGAATGAAGTTTCATTGCTTGAACACAAATGTGTTCAATGTGCACCACTTTCAAAATCCATGAATTCTCACTCAAAATCAACCACCACCAAAACTTTGTATATTTACAGCACAGTTGCAAAAGTCTGCATACCCTTTGTAAAACAGTTAAATTTACAGTCGAAACCTAACCTACAAACTTAAAGTTGACAGCAGTTTTAATACAAATAGTTTATGATCACCATCTACATAATCAGATGTTCCTCCTATAGACGCAGTAAATGCTGGATGCCTGGATTGGCAGAAGATTGCCAAGGATGGATCAGGCATGCAAAAGATTATTTCCCCAGTGGACATAAGTGTGATGTTGATGAGAACAAAAAAACTGGATCCACATTACTGTAGTATGTGAAAAAGTAAAATACACTGAAGCCTTTTCTGCAGTATTTCAATTTATGTGTGACTCTTTCTCGTCTTTATTCTCATGTGATGTCTGCATAAAGATCATTGTAAAACAGGAGATCCCATGCTGTTTCACAAAAAAAAAAAAAAATCTAAAATAAGCATATTATGCATACATATTTTATACTGTCAAACAAAGATCCAGATATACAATGACTCACTGCAGTATTGATACCTGTTCTTAGTGTTTTCTGGGTCAGTGTGCAACCTGACCAAATACTCTACTCAGCAGAAGAGAGTATCTGCTGTTTTGGTTGACTTATTCAATTTTGGGACATGTCTTCTTGTGTTGAGAGATTGATTGCATTTTGTGAATGAAGTTCACTGTGTTTTCGTGTTGAGAGTTGCATTAAGAGTTTTGAAACTCAGTACTGAGAAATGCTTGTAACCAAGCAAAAGTGCAGAAAAATGCAGTGGAAAGGAGAACATTTACACACAATGGACAGGTAACACAAAAACATCGTCAACTGACTGCGTATGTTTATGATATTGAGCTTTTTTATCGAGAGGAGGATCTAACAAAATTCATATGTACTCCACATTTTCTGGACCACTTGTTATTGGAAACAATTCTTGAAAAAGCATTGAAGTTATAGCCACTCAGCGGAAACTTTATCAGCTGCACCTATTGTACCAGGTAGGATCCTTTTCTGAGATGCTGGAACCAGTTTCTGTCTTGCCCATTCTAATGTTGAGTTTAACAATAACTGAACCCAAAACTAATAATTTTTTACAAGACATGGATTTACAGTAAATTTGCTAATATGGTTTTGAGGATATAATTAAAGATTTTGAAGGATTCAGTGTTACAGTAATCTAAATAAAGTATATATAAAGTAGAGTTTCACTGCAAAATGAGATATCCAATACTTTAAAAAATGTACACTCTGTATGTATTATTGATGATATGAAAGTATAGCACATTATGGTTTATTATTAAAGTTACAAGTTATCTTAAAAACCCCATGCATCTTTACTTCCTGGATCTGATGCATTTCCTGTTGAAACAAGATGTCGGGGCGGGTCATAATGCAGTGAGGGACTTCAAAAGTCTAAACCAATGGAATACAAGTCAGGGACATTAAGGCAATTTCATTTGAGGGATGTGGAGGGGCGGGATTGTTAAAAAATCTGATGGTTTTATTGGTTAAAAACATACACCTACTAGTCAGAGGTGTAAAGTAACAAAGTACAAGTACTCTCGTTACTGTACTTGAGTAGTTTTTTTGAGGATTTGTACTTTTTATATTTATATATTTATATAAGTATTTTTATAATGCTATACTTTTACTCTTACTTGAGTAATTTAAATAATAGATATTCTACTTCGCTACTTTTAAATGTACATTCCGTTACTGAGTAAATTCAGATTTTTGTTTTGCACACCGCACTATGAAAACAGCACGGTAGCATTGGGACTGCTCACTAACAGGTCCAGAATCACTTCCGCATTTAAGGCGCAACTGGTGGCTCGTTAGTGCAGTGGCCAATTAAATTAAATTGCGCTCAAGACTGGCCAATTGAATTAGACAGACGTAGACGATCCACAAAATTGTAATGATCCCCATCGTCACATTAGGTCAGAAATCTCATTTCATTTGACACAGCTGATAGCCATAGCAAAATGGATGGATCTGATTCTGATATTGCTGCTGCTAGCAGCTCAGGCTACACCCATCCAGCTAGCTAGCTAGGCTAGATAATTAGCAAGGTGTGTGTTGGGGACTGCCAATTGTTCCGACGGCCCATTATTCCGAAATCCCAATAGTCAGAAAAATGTCCCATTGGAGGCCCAGCCTCCTAATGTTTCAAACCCTCTTTCCCCCGGTTGATTGGGAGCATCTGTGTATACATATGGCTGTCGGAACTGACGTCCGGTAACTTACCAACTACACCACTCGGCTGCTCCAAACATCAGACCATGTGCGTCTATGAAGAAAACGTGAGTAGATTGTTCTTCTTAGGGAATTAAGCCCTCACTACCGTCGTAATATCACTGCTGCATGGAACGCTGCAGAATTCCAACCAGGGAAATAGGATTGTTAGAGTAAATATCCGACCGGGAGGTCCAACAGCCAGCTTCCTCCGTTGCACCCGGGAAGGTCCGATGACGTCATTCTGCATAATAATTAGCCATGTGCTTCTGTTTGTTTGCGAAACGTTGGAAGATTCAGTGTGAACAAGGTATGAAACACTAGGAGGCAGGGCCGACTGATTGCAGGCCATGAATCTTTCTAACTACAGGGAGAGTGTGTATTTTCGGAGCAATGGGTATTTGTTTTCGGGATAATTAAAATATAAAACATTTTTAAAGTAACGCAAATGTACTTTTACTTGAGTACTTTTAAATAGGCTACTTTTTTACTCTTACTTGAGTAATTTCCTGGACTAGTAATTTTACTTGTACTTGAGTTAATTTTCACTGAAGTAACAATACTTGTACTTGAGTAGGATTTGTCAGTACTCTTTCCACCTCTGCTACTAGTGCAGCATGAGGTCACCACCAAAGATACTCTGTTTTCCAGGAAGTAAAAGTAATGGGAGTTCATTTCATGGTGACTTTAAATTGGGTTTTTGAGTATAGAATCATATGTGTGTTTGAAATATTTACCATTGACAATTTACCAAAAAAAAACTATAATGGATATATAGCATTTTATATAGAAACACTTCATCGCCTAATTTTCCATTAACACAGAACTCATCAATACGCTGGATCTTTATTTCCCTGATTCATGGCACTTTTCCCACAGCGGTGTCATCAGCAGCAGCCGGTCCCGACGGCACTCTCTCCCCGGTCCCCTCCTACCCAGGTGTCTGGCCCCGGGCCAGGGTCGCACCACCAGGCCACCTGCCCGTCTGCTTGGCTGCTGCGAATCATCACAGGGTTCACCAGGGGCAGACCACTTGTTAAGGAGCCGTCTGTCGGGGAAGCTGACACCTTCACGGTGCAAAAATCAGCCGGCGCTCTCCCTCCGCTGCTTCTGTCACTGGCAAAAATCTGTTCCCTTCCCTGCTCTCTCTGCGAGCCGTGTCAGAACGTGAGGGGGACAGGCTGGTGGAAAACCTGCTCAGGCGGTCATGTGTGACCACATCCATGTCAAACGTCCTTCCCTGAGAGGAGTAACTGTGCCAGGGGATGGACGCAAACTGTCCTGATGCAAAATTTAGGGGCAGCAGGCAGCAAATCTCAAATGGCATGCAGCTCCCTATACTTACAGTTGGCCTTTTCTTCAGTCTTGCTCTGTACAGAGAAATGAGGCTGCAGGTCCAGGACACAGGACAGGGACCCAGCAGGAGAAGAGCCACTTGGCCAGAATCAACCAAGTGAGAGCGGAGAAGCTGCCACAGGGCCAGCGCTGTCTACAGCTGAGCCGGTCCTCTTGCTCCACATACAGTATGTAATTGGATGCTCAGAGGACATCTGAGCCCCACGGTTACTAATCATACCTAATGTTTTCTGCAAGTCTGATATCATGCTGATTCAATCAGAGAGGTTGGAAGACATTTCTAACTCAACAAGGAGACACACACACACACACACACACGTAATCAAGCATTCTTTCATTGACACTCACCTGCTTTCTTTCTTTCCTTCTTTCTTTCTTTCTTTCTTTCTTTCTTTCTTTCTTCCTTCGTTCTTTCAGAAATTAAAGAATTAATCTATTATATTATTTGTTTGTTTTATATCTTTCTCTCTTCCCTTTCTCTCATATTCTGTCTCTGTCTCTGACTTTAGAGATATACTATGCAAAAAGGGAATAGAAAAATAATGAATTGGATTTTTACTCTTAACGTCCCTAAAAGCATTTGAGATTCTTACTTTGACTGAATACGGGGGTGGAATAAACCTTATATCTCCTGTGCAGAGGACTCAGCACCACATTCAGATTCAGAAACCTTTAATACCCCACTGGAGGGAACTATATTTATTGTTTTATGAAATATACAGTACAGTCACCTTTTGTGCTTTGAAAATTAATAATCCTCTCATGTGCTTTCTTTCCATTTATCTCTCAAAAGTTAATGTCAGACTACTGGACAATTTTAAGCAGGTAAATAATCTGTAACCGATAACCTTTTCGAAGTAACTTTCCCAACTCTGTGGATCAAGCGTCTGAGCCTTGCTGATTCAGCAGAGTATGCTGAGGTAATTGAGACAAAACACAGCAGCAACTGTCGTCACATCTTTAGGTTAGATCTGAGCAAGCTATATTATGCTTTGTAAGCACGCCTATTAGAAATAGCATAAACACTGTAGATATCTAATTCTATGATGACTTCAAGGTTGGAAAGATAAAGATAGCAGCGAGATAATGCTTTTAGCTACAGGAGGTGCTAGAAAATATAACATCCTCCCTTATGCGGTTTGTTGTTTTTCAAAAGAAATGTAATTTAAAGATGAATGTGAATCAAAAGTCTGCAGATGATACTGACTGGCATCCCTATACAACTTTGAAGATGTTTTTGTTTAGTCAAGGTGGTAAACAGTGTCAGGGCTCGTTGATGGCAAAGCCAATACCAGCCAATATCTACAAAGGCTGTGCGTGATACGGAAAAGCTCTAATGCACCATAACATCCGCATTACCCTCTGTAGTCGTCTCTACCCCAGCCCGCCTTTCTCCTCTTCCTAGGCATATATTGCCTTACAGGTAGATAAAAAGAGGAAGGGAGATTGGGTGATGTGTGCAATTTCGATGAAAATCAGTGGGGTGCAGGCAATGGTTGCTGTTGAACGGCAAATAGTGTTTAGCTGTCACACAGCACACCAGCAGGAGAGAAGGGAGAAAGATAGAAGGGACATAGAGGGGGGGGGGGATAATGTTCTATTCAGACCATGGTGTGGAAGGTAATGGGATCTGGACAGTGGTGAAGTCACTTTTTACAGACCATCCATACATATCGCCACATTTCCAACATGGGGCACTGCCATGCTGACTGCAAGTATAACAGCGGTAAAGAATAGAAATAAACCAAGGAATGCTTGGACGTGTTAACTTTATGAGAGATATTCTCATTATATTTTCCTGAGGGCCATTTTCATTATATTCTTGAGTTGTTCCATTTTTCCTCTTTCAGCAAATCTAATAATGAATATATTACTGATCTCAGCCATCAAATAATTCCTGAAGAAATCCAATGCCAATTGACATTCTTGGAAAATCCAACCTAGTGGATGGAATGTGTCATGCTGTTTGACATTTACTTATAAGAAGCCTTTTTTATGCATGTGTGAGGTTTAGCAGTTAAGTTAATTCATATATTTTAGTTAATTTACAAAAAATATATGTATTATGTTTACACACTTAACTATTTACATATTTATGTTTACACAATTATTATTTACATATTTACATGTTTAAATCCTTACATCTGCATTTTTAGAACAGCTGTAATAATCTGCTGAATCTACCTCTGTGGTTCCCTCACTTTAACCTTAGTTTAAGTCCTTGCTTCTGATTGGTTAATTCAGACACATGGGAGTCAGAATAAGGAAGTGTTGTGGTTGTAAAAAAAAGTGATGTGTGGAGAAAAGTAAAGTGCTGTTTAATATCCGTCTCCATCCGGCTGTTTCTCTTCCTTGAGAGTGATCCAACCACCACCTATCGAACCCTCATGTTACACTGAAGGCATCATAAACCTGCTCTAGCTCTCCTCACTACCTCTGTCATCAACAAAATTCTCTGTGTATGTTTTGAGATTTTATGTTGTTATGCCAGATGTTTTCCAATTTAATTATAAAAACTTTTTGTTCTTAACTTGATGTGGATTGTGGGCCAGTAAGTATGCTGCTAAATTATCTTAACACGGCTCAATAAATCACAGCAACAATAAGAAAAAAAAACTGTAAGTCAGAATTCTGAAAGTTTTATGGACATGACAGATGGGTCTGAGGGTTTCAAGAAAAAAAGGACAAAAATACATTATCCAGCACGCAGACATCTATGCCTCAATCTGTTCTGACTTTGAATGGGTTTGGACGTGAACCTATTTACTATGACTTAAGAGAAGGCAAGGGGTCACACCATCTGAAATGGAAAAAGGGTGAAAAAAGAGAGCAGAGAAAGATAAAGATGGAATGAGAGAGATAGAGGAAACAAAAAAGACACATCCTGGCTGTGACAGTCTCTGGCACCGCCTGAGACAAATTTGAGGCAGTGTTCCTGCACCTCCACTGCAGTCGAGCGCCCCAGTGGCTGAAGGGTTGGAGAGCCATGTTGCTGCTCTCTGACAGGGGACATAGCTGAAGCAGCCCTCACACACACACACACACACACACAAACGACATACATACACACGTTGTCGCATGTACATACACACACTGTGATTGTAAGATTGTAACGTTCTCAAGAACCTTCAAACTACACAAAAAATCATGGTGCATTAAACCTTACCTTTATCAGTGTCATTAATTCAGAACCCTCTATTAATATTGCCAAACATCTGGTGTTATGGTCTAATCTGTGATGAGGAAAAAGCCTTCAATTAGATTTTAGACAGCACTCTCTTGCCACATAATTTCTTTAGGGTTTTATGCAAGTGTCAAATGTCTCCATATTCTAGGCTGGTGTTGATGGTGCAACCACTCAAAAAGCTATTTAATCAGCAGGGAGCGTGCGACAGGTCACCGTAACTCAGGCAAGAGAGGGCACCTGCTCACATGTGTGTATAATGAGGATACTGAAGACACACACAAACACACACACACACACACACACACATACTCACATCTCACACAGCAGAGAGCTGTCATGTGTGACCAGAAGGTTACATGTTTCCCTTTTAGCACACTACAAACTAGTGCCTTTTAATTTGGTGTCCACACAGTATTAGAGAAATTGTTGATTTGAATAGCTTTTATTCTGAAGCTTAAGTGGCCCTATAATTATGCCCATTAAAAATCTGAAGATACCAGCATGGTTTCTGTTAAATTGTATGGTTAGGCCAGATTTTTTTTTCTGTTCCTTTTGAATAGAGAGCTCTTATTTCATTTTCATCTTTTTACATTTTTCTTTTTTTTTTAAATTCCAAACTAAACAGATTGATTACTGTAATTGAGTGAGAGGTGCTAGCCTGCTCATTTTATTAATTCATAATCATCCTTGTGACATTGTAGTGTCAGCATTCTGCTAATTACCACAAAGCCTTTTAGGAAAATGTGTTGTTTAATTAGTTCATCCACCTAATCAACCATCATAGCAAACATTAATAATACAATTTGTCAATGCTGTGTGTAAATCCTGAGCAGAACAACCATGAGACTAGAATTACACAAATAATTAATATTATTGCATTGAGTCACAGCAAAATGGAACACTTCCAAGATCTGTGTAGGCGAAGAACATACGCTTTTTATTTAAATATTTTGTTTTTCATTTATCCCTTTATCTCATTATCTGGTAGATTTATGCACATAAGAGCTATGAAAATAGGCTTCTTGGATAAAAAAGTTCTGTGTTTCTCCTGAAGTGAAGCTGAACTGTTGGTGCTGCACACAGGACACAGGCACTCAGGTTACTGTGCAGCTATAGAGTCAGAGACAGTAGATAGAGAGGCTTTATTGTTAGTCTTTTACCGCAGCAAAAACATAAGAGGCTTTTACTCTGAATAAAGTATGACCTCAATGTTCCATCTTTATTATTTCATCACCAGCCGAGCAAGTATGGCGGTGTACAGTGTCACCATGCATTTGGCTCTTCCATTTCCTCTCCTTTCTCATCGTCTCAATTTCAGCCCCGGGAGAGTTATTTTGAGAAATGGCCAAGGCCAAGAACGAATTCTCTCTCATTGTTGTTGTTGACTTATTCAGTTATTCGGCCATGTGGCAAATGGACACGATCTCCACAAATGGAACCTTCAAACTCTGAATGATTAATTGTGAAAAAAACCCGGTGGAGGTTTTTAGCTGCGAGGGCTCTGGGCCGCTCTTCTATCAACCACAGAAGAGCATGCCCAGAGAGGAACCACCCACTGCTGGGATGGAATCAGCAGGACGCAGGAAAGAAGCTGCTTTCTAATGGATTTGCCTCAATATCCTTGAATTTTTTTTTTTTTAAGTATTCTTAAACCGCAATAAATTAACCCAAAATAAAACCAACCTGCAAGAGCAAACTATGACTTTAGTGTAGCTTGGAATGGGCCTGGCTGCAGAGAGGAGTGACTCATATTATTAGCCAGTTATCCAATTCTCTGGGTAGATGTTGACTGTCCGGGATATTTATGGACGAATAAAGGATTAGGATGAATAAACCATATAGCTTTCTGCTCACGTACTGTGGGTACTGTAAAATGTATCTTTAATAATCCAACACATTTATAAATGCCTCAGTTAATGAGATTATTTTAGCCGTGGTTCACTGCTGAATGTGCACATCAGTTCCACAAGTATCATCAACAGCACTGCAACACGCATATTTTGACAGTAATGACACACATATGTAAATACACGCACACACACACACACACACGCACACACACACACACGCACACACACACACCTAGAAACACACCATACTCTTGGGTTTGCATGCAATATTCACTGCCACCCTGTGTGTGAGTTTGCACAGATTAGTATGTAGATGTGCACTTCCAAATGCATATTTACAGTATGTTTATGGGTATGTGCATGTGTACACAGTATGTGTGAGTTTGAATGTTTTATGTGCCAAGATCCTCTCTCTCCTGCCCCGTGGTTGTGTGTTGAAAGCTGGCACCGGGACACAGGGTGATGGAGGGGCATCGACCTGCTCCACTGCCACCTACAGCGCCTGGCTGCAGTATTTCCAATGCGTCAGTCAGAGCAGTGAGTGGAACCAATGCTGGTGTGATTAGTCTGGCTGGGGGGTAAATGAAAACCATTAACAAGGTTTTCTCTCTGCCGCCTCCTAATGCAAGGCACAGGAGAGAGGTGATTTGAATTGCTAAAGCCGCAGTGGTGAGGCTCATTTGGCACTGGACAATCTCTATCGGAGGCTGGTTTTCTACATGCTGATTTCGGAGTAGGCAATTTTGTTTTGTTTTGTCATGTGTCTTGGAATGAGCATCATTATCAACTGTGACACTCCAAATGGGTTGATTGTCTACTGGTTGGGTCCTGCGGTGCTGCGGCCTTGTAATTTTGGTGAAAATGTGTCAGAAATAAGCCATTTCATTCCTTTCAGCAAAATTATAGGTGAGGCGGAGATAGAACTTACTTACAAATTGGACGTGTAACGCTGCGGCGTCACTCAAAACAATTTAGAATATTTTGTATTTGGATTGTACTGTAGATGTGTTTGTGCAAATTTTAATTGACAGGAATGATTCCTACCGCACCTTGCTCAGGGCATTTCTAAGGGCAAGGAAGGAATTTCTAATGGCCATAAATGTTTAACATGAGACACATAGGTTGTTAATACTGTTCGTAGACTGGTTGCACTATACTCCAATTCATTTCTGAAACAGTGAGACAAAGCTCACCAAACTCATGGTGATCCCCATTATTGAATATGTCTCTTATTTCCTTTAGAGCAGCTTTGATTGGGCTAGAGATGCTGACTCGAAGTGAATTGGGGACGTTTGACTGATCTGAGTTAATGACTATCTTTTGTCCTTGAAAATGAGCTCCTTTCAAAAGATTTAAAAGCGATTATCCAAGTCCAGACCCTTTATCTATAGGGTTCAGTGGTCCATTTCTAAAAGCTTTGAATGAATAGGCAAAAGGCATATACACACTGACTGCTAAACAGACAGAATAAGCAGGCAACAATCTCTCCTACAGTGACAGTAGCTATAGGAAGTGGAGCAAATTGATGATCCCTATGCTTGATTGCCAAAACACAACACACACACACACACACACACACACACCCACACACACACACACACACACACAAAAAAAAAAAAATATTTAATGGGCAACCTGTTTGGACAGAATAAAGACAGTTCTGTTAAAGTTCCGTAAAAGAGAACATCGAAAGTCTTTTGCCAAATAATATTTTGGCCTAATATATGAGTATGTTATGCTCTTTTAATGAGCAGTGAAGCATAGTGTGCAGGGGAAAGCTTAATAGTCCAAAAGGGAACCATTTAGAATGATGAAAGAGACTAATCCTGAAGACAACACACTTCCAAGAGAGAACGCATGCCTGTGTCGGAAAAAGCCTTTCTTTGGCGCAAATGGTAAACAACAATTTGGACTCCATGCAAAACAAGCTTATTGTTAGCAGGAGGGGAAGTACACAAAACAGCAACAATGCGTTGTGAACAATGCAAAATGGCAGAAAACGTTGGAGCTCCCCGCTTCCAGCAAATCCCTCGTGCTTCTATAACGGCTGGCTTCCTGGTGGTTGGCTACACACCTGTTTTCCCTTTAATTGTCATGAAGCGAGGTCTTTCTCTCTCTCTCTCTCTCTCTCTCTCTCTCTCTCTCTCTCTCTCTCTCTCTCTCTCTCTCTCTCTCACATATACTCTCTCTCGCCCCTTTCTCCTTCTTTTACCCCCCTTTCTCTCCTGCTATGGTTCAGTCCCAATTTCATGGCTGGGCATTCTGCCATGTATAATTCATGAGTGACACGCTTGTTTTACACACCACGTACCAGCAGCCATGTTGTGCTGCCCTGAGGGGGCCTCCACTATGCCAGCCTGTAATCTGCTTACACACAGAGCAACCAGCACACAGCTCTCCTCACCAATTACACTCCATTCCTGGAATGGGCCTCTCCCTGACACTAGGTTGGTTGTGATCATCATGTCCTTCAAAGAGCCATAGAGATAGAGAGTACGAACACACCATACATGTTTATGTCTGACAGGGAGGTAATTGGTTGAGTGCTCAATGTTGGGGCCACTGTGCTAGGTAGATAAAAGCACTTCTCTGGATGTGGTGATTGCTTCACTCAAGGCAAGGTTAGCAGGCCCAGGTAATGTCAACACACCGTCCAACCATAGAGCTCATGCACCTGGTTATGGACTGAAAGGTGTGCAGGTATCAGCGATTCACCTAAGGGTGCTCACAATTCATGGCGTGCAAACGAAATCATCATAGGCTGTACACACATTGCCACACACACGCACGCGGACACACAAGCACACACCCTAGACATTGCAGGTAAATGGGGTAGAATGTAGTGCTGTGTAGTGGGTAATGAGTGCTGATTGTTTGTGACGGGACTGTAGTAAGGCTGATTTCCCAGCTGAGGAATGGGGGCTTTGTACACATCACAGGGCTGTCAGGGAAAGACACAAAATGCGCCCATAGCTTCACAGCTCTTCTGAAATAGACAGCTAGAACCACTTCACCATTTAGCTATAGACGGCAGGCACAGGGAAAGAGAGGGACGATCAGAGTATTTTAAGTATTTTGGTGATGCAATGCAAGGCTATTTGCATGGAAATGTGCACTTGGGTATTTTATATTTGAGGTGTGGAAAAGCATGGCTTTTATTAAAGGGCACAGTCAATTACAGAATCATAAACCATATTTATGCTGAAAATTGCATGACACTTGGATAGAGGAATAAGCTTTTTTGTTTGTATTCTGGTATCTTACTAGTATTATTGTTAACCCTGTGATAAACTATTAACAACCCCCTCAAAACGCATTTGCTATTTGTTTCAGAACATTATTCACACATTCTGAATAATGCTTGGAATCAAACTATAGGTGGTGGATAATGCTGCAGTGAAATGTGTTGAAGAATCAGTGCACTGTAGAGATGACTTCTTTGTTTTCACATTTATTGTGTGCCGGTTACATAAATATTTTCATAGGGCTAATAATTCTTTTGATTAGTAGCCATATAAAGTTAATGGATTTTTGTTCTTATATTGCATTACAGCCTCGATTGATATCACTTTTTCATTAGGGGTTTCCTTACTTGATGACACGTAGTCAATAATTCATTGATCTAAGTGTGTTTTATTCATAAGTCTCAGAGAGTAGGGGGATCATTAAGGAGACTTTTTTGTGGGCTTTGACTACCTCTCAATGGAGGGAAATGATTCCTTGTGAATATGTGATGAGAGCCGCAGCCTGATGTAGTTAAGCTATCCATATTCATATTGATGACCAGCAAGAAGCCAAGGTTTCTTATAGAGTTAGAGACTTATCCAGTCAGCAAAAGTCAAAATATAACTGATAAAACAATAAATCTCTATTCATGTAGCATGGATCATCTGATCATTCTCAAGGACAATCTAAACACAATTCATGTGCATACTTCATAGCTGCTGGCCAAGACAAATATATTAGAATTACAAAGGGCAAGAATAAAATGGGCCAAATGAGTTGAAACTACTGATTTCAGAGACAATGGCACTGCACTGTGGGAAGTCTTAATCCTTCACATTCAACTCACTTCAATTCACATGCACATTCAACTGCACACTGCACAGCAGGTTCCTGTAGTTAGCTCTAGTGGGTCAGACACAGAAAAGCTCTGGATCTTTCTTTGCCCAATTTGCTTGCCCAATGGAATTCAATTTCAGTTTCATTTTGAAATGTTTGTGCAGATATGATAAAATTACTCACCTAACTCATCGTAAAACCATTGAACACACTTGTACTTCCACTGATCAAATTGTAACTTGTAATTTTAAAAACATATTCTTTGAATGCAACTAATGTGCCTCCAGCCCAGCAAACCTGGCGCTTATAATGCTACCTCCTCATAAAAAAATGCAAATTACTACAGTACCATGCTAAAATTCTATAATGATGAAAAGGCTGATGCAAATTATTGCATCAATTTTGTGAGTAAACATAGTAAACATAATGTTCCAAAAACTTTCTCTCTTTGCCTCTCCCTCTCTCTCCCTCTCCATCCCTCTCTCTCTCTCTCTCTCCCTCTCTCTCTCTCTCTCTCTCTCTCTCGCTGTCTCTCTCACTGTCTCTCTCTCTCTCTTTCTTTCCTGGGGTGGCATCTGTCTCAGGCTGATACGCTAGAATGAGAGGCACCTTCTTATACCGTGTTTTGTGCCTACTGTGAAGATGCTCCCATGTGCCTTCTTGCCTGGCTCCCTGCTTGGATGCCTGGATGCTGCTGGATGAGGTGAAATGGTCTGGCAATGAAGTGTGCGTGTGTGTGTGTGTGTGTGTGTGTGTGTGTGCATGCGTGTATGCGTGTGTGTGTGTGAGAGAGAGTGAAAGAGAGAGAGAGAGAGAGAGAGAGAGAAAACCCTAACCCTGACATCCAAACCAACAACCTGTTAAGTCAACATAATGAGATATTAGACCACTTACCACAGCATAACCAGTACCGCAATTTGAAATTTCACACTATTTCACTGAATTAATATTCAAGTTGATTTCTGTAAAGCATGCACCCATCCAATTGCATTACATTTGCAAAGTACTTCACCAGAGGATATGGCCATGAGAGTCCATGGACCATGTTCCAAGTAATAACCATAGCAGATCATGTTCAGCATCTGTTGATTACATCTGCAAAGATGAACACTGAAAGTGCACATTTCTGCAACGCTGGATCTCATGGACAGTAAGCATCCACTTATAAGTGGTTTGGGATACAGCTGCTATTCCTACATTTGTTGATGTTGAAGCTATTAATTGCTAATGTTGTTTTTCACCCTATTGTCATTGTTATAAAATGTAATTCATCTGCCACAGGTAGATAAATCAGGACAATTGCAATGGCAAGATGCAATATGATACATTAACACTACATCTACGTTGAAATTGCCCACCTAATAAAATAGCTACCACATATGGTACACCATCAAAATTTCCATGTTTCCATCCCACATGCACACAGATTTATCAACTTTGTAGCATCTGTTTATTTGTGTGTGTGTGTGTGTGTGTGAGAGAGAGAGAGAGAGAGAGAGAGAGAGAGTGTGTGTGTGTGTGTGTGTCTGTGTGTGTGTATGGGGAAGTGAAAAAATGAATGTATCCAGAAGGCTTAGACATTGGCAGGTGTGGTGGAGTGTCCTGTAGGAGTGCATTGTAGGGTTTCAACAGAATGTGGCTAGAGCAAGTGGTGGAATAAAACTTTAAAAAAAAATACTATTAGACTATTAGCTATTAGAGATAGCTATTATAATACTATTAGCTGATAGAGGGCAAGCTCCCCAAGGCACCCTTTTATGTAAATTGATCTCTGTTTTAATTTGTATTTCTATTTGATTTTTGGTTGTGTCTGTGTATCTCTTTTACTACCTTTCATTTAGATTTTTTTTTTTGTTTGCCTGGGAGACAACTTGCATTGGGTGGACACTTGTGGTGCACTAGCTTCTGGCCTGTGGATGTGGTGTGTTTGTGCAGTGGCTGTGTCCTGGCACTTTCATGGTGCTTTGGGTGTGGATGCGGTTCGGTGCGTGGGCTGCCTGGTGGCGCTGGTTTACTCTTGACTTCAGGCATTCTAAAGTGGCACTCAGAGGGCACCAACTCAAACTGTCCTCGAGGGGAATGACCAGGGCAGTGAAGGATGGCATTGGCCTTTCTCACCATGTGCCTCTCAAAGATATCAGTTAGTGTTCCAAGTTCATTCAGTGTAATTCTTTCAGATGGAATTAATAGCAGGCAAAAGATGTTGTGGTCCTCTGACAGCCTGGTCACCTTTCATATTTATTTTGTTCCTTGGCCCAGATTTCCTTGACCTAGAATCATCTGCTTGGTCTCTGACCTTGGCACCATGCCTGTCTACACTGTCTCATCCTCCTTTGGCAATGGCTTAGCTCCACTCTTCCTCTTTCTCACTCTCTCCCCATTGATTTTGGTCATTTTATACCTGAACACATTCATTAATCTGATTATCCCTGTGTCTGGGTCCAGTTCATTAGGCCGGCCCAGCTGTAATACAGGCAGATGCCTGCTGGGCCATAAGGATTCATCACAGAGCCACTGAGGCCTGAAGAACACCGCACCACATAGGACAGGACGGCACATAGGTACACAGACCGACAGACAGACATCGAATGGAGGCAATGAGGCAGCATTTGTATGGATTTTGGCAGTGAGGAAAGGTTGCATGTGGAATAAACAGTCAGTATAGGGCTGACTAAAATGGCCAGATAGGCAGGTGTTTCCTGTAGAATTTTTTGTAGATGTATAGGTTGGGGGTCTTTTATTTTGACTGAGGTTCGCTCCTAGGTCCATTCTAGGATCAGTTCCACATGACATTTCAGTTTAAGAAAGCCTTTTTTTTGGACATTTTGATATAGAGACAATTGGCCTGTCGTTGCAATTGTTTGCTTTGATTTTGTTTGTTTTCTTTAGGGTGAGCTGAGCAATCAGGCAAGATAATGATGTCTTTACTGCATTTGCATATTTCGAGCTGTGGGAATGCCACCACAGATAAATGATCAATCCATCCCTCCATTTTATTGCCGCTTATCTGGGTCAGGGTCACAGTGACAATAGGGCAAGCAGAGCAGCCCAGATGTGTTTTTCCCCAGCAACTTGCTCCTGGGAGGGTCCCCAGACACTCCCAGGCCAGCTGGGAGAAGTGGTCCCACCAGCATATCTTGGGGTTTGAAACCCAAAGGACAACATCATCTGCAAACAACAGAAATACCATCCAAATGTCACCGAACTGGACACTCTCCAGACCTTCTGTCCATGAATATCATGAACAGGAGACGGGACAAGGCACATTGTTGTCAGTGTCCAATGTCCACCTTGAACAAGCTTGACTTAATGCCAAGAATATGAGCACAGATCTCACTCCAAGTGTATAGGGACACATGACTTGCAGCAGCAGCCCCAGCAGCCCATGCTCCTCCAGAACCTTCCACAGAATCACTCAGGGAACACAGTCGTAGGCCTATTCTAAATCCGCTAAACAGACAGGACTAGCAAACTCCCATTACCCCTTGATTATCTGTGAGGCTAAAAAGCTCGTCATTGTTCTGTGACAGAATGAAATCTGCGTTGTTCCTCCTGAATCTTAGGCTTGATCATTGGTGAGAGTGTATTTCCAAGCACCTTGGCTTTCCCAGGGAGGCTGAGCAATGTGATACCTTAATTGTTCCAACACACCCTCCGTTCCATTTTAAAGATGGGGAACACCATTCTTGTCTGCCAATCCAAAGCCACTGTTCCTAAAAATGTATGTAATATTTGACATTTGTGTCAATTTTAATGAACGATCCAGACTGAAATAATGGTTTGAACACATGAATAAGAAGTATATTGCCATTCATGCAGTGTTTCAGCAGAGTCCGTAGGATAGTATCCGTAAAATCACTGAAAAACAAATCACTGAATCTCACATTTTTACTCACCTGGTTTCTAACCTGGTCATTTTTTTTACAACAGCCTGAGTGATATCCTGTCTCCCCCTCCTGAATGATTTGCTAGAGTCCCTTTGAGGCCACCAAAGTCATTGTCCATAATCTCTCTGAACTCCTCCCACACCTGGGCTTTCACTTCTTCAACTACAGCAGCTGCAGCTTTAATGGCCAGCCAGTACCTCTCTGCTGAATCAGGAATCCTCTATGCCAACCAGGCCCGGAGCTCCTCCTTCTTTAGCATGTTCTTGGGTTGCTTCCATTACAGGCTCTGACCACCTTTGGCCACAGCTCCTATCTGCTGTTTCCATAACAGAGATTTTAAAAATGGTCCACTCCAATTCCATGTCCCCAAACTCCTTGATACAGGAGGAGCTTGTTCCCAAGCACATCCTCACTACATGTTTAGGTTTACCAGGTCTGTCCAGCAGCCTCCCTTGCCATCTGATCCAGCTCACCACCAGATGGTGATCAGTTGACAGCTCAGCCCCTCTCTTCACCCAATTGTCCAGAGCATATGGCGTCAGGTCTGATAAAACATTTGCAAAGTCAATCATTGAAATTAGTGCCAGGGTGCTCTGGTAAAATGTGCATTTATGAACCTCCTTGTTTGTTACAGACAATGTATGACTAGCCCATAAGTCCAATAACAAGTCACCCATGAGGACTTTGGATTTAGTAGGTGGAGCCTTTTCCGCCACCTCCTCTAGCCTACTGTCTGGCTAGGTACGTCAAACTGCTGTTACGTGCATGCATGAACAACAGTCAGAGTTTTCCTTTCTACAGCTTGTAGTTGCATTGATCCTTTTTTCCACTGGGACAAAGTCTGCCCCTTGCCTGACAGGCATTACATCTGACCCATACCCTTCGCCTTGAGGGTGTAGAGCCTACAAGGCAGCAGACTCACCTTGCATTTTCCAGGCTGTGGCTGTGAGCACCATTCCCAGGCAGACTGATCTCACAGAAAAACGTGAAATGAACACAACATGTACAACAGCAAATTACGTGTTGGTGGAAGGTAAAAAAGTGTTTTCCCATTTATGTTTTCCCAGCACGAAACGGTTACGTGAAGAAGACACGACTATAAACAGGAACTAGTTTGACATTGAAGTAGCACGGTAGCTACTTAAGGGTGTTGTGGTCGGGGTGGTGGATGGGTGTATACGTTTGCCTTCAATGTCGGCGACCAAGTTTGATTCCCAGAATTTTCAAAGTACATTTCAACAGTAAGTCACATTTTATTTTTTAACAAATGATTTTCTTATTTAACCATGACCAAACCATTTCTCTAACCTTAACCAAGTTGTTTTAGTTGCCTAACCATACCCTTAACCCAAACCTTAACCAAGTTGGTTTACTTGGCTAACCTTTACCATAACCTTAACCCTAACCTTAACCAAACTTGTTTTATTTACCTAAATTTAACCAAAGTCATTTTACCTGCCTAAATTTAACCCTTAACCAACCTTTGGGACATAATTCAATTTGTGGCGGAGAAACGTTTTGAAATTCATGGTGGAGGAACGTATTTAAATATGTTGCAGGGGAACGTAATAAATTTTATGGTGGAGAAACGTTATTTTCCCATAATACGTTTCCACAGCACATAAATCGTCGTTTTAGAGATCATGTTCATTTCACGTATTTGTGTGAGATCATGTTGTTCCCAGGCCTAGCTCCAGGAGTAAGCCCCAGCTCCCTGTTCTGGGCACGGTTGTCTCAGTTCTTTCAGAAACACTCATAGGGTTCTTCATGAAACACTATTTTTCCAACCCCTCGCCAATTTGCCTTGGGTGTCCCTACCAGGAGTACAAGGCTCCTGACAAAACTGCTCCCAGGGTTACTGAGACAAACAAACCCCCTCCCTCATGATGAGGTAGGGGATGAAGTAATGGAAACACTGAGATAGGCTTTAATAATAGTCTGATCTCTGCATCTCACCATGAACTATTGGACAGAAATTACATGGTTTCAGCTACATATGTTCCTGAATCTGAATGCCATATTGGGCAAAGCATTAATAATGCATTTGATCTGAGTATTAGTAGTATAAGATAATGGGTGTAAGAATTTGGGTCATTGTTCAGTCTAAACCACACTCACTTCCAGTTTAAGCCCTGGTTTCATTCAAATACAACTGCAAATAATTTGGTTGGTTGAACAAATACACATACACAGAACAAAAACTCCACACACCCCTAGTTTCTACAGTCTTTTACGTGCCAACTTACTGTGACTCATTCCTGTGTATCTATAACTCCCATGTGACATGAAAGAGATGTGACCTCAGAAAAGTAACGAAGCACTGACTCTTCAGACAACTGAGACATGGTCAATTCTTCCATGATCCTCACTGATCCAACACCAAGATAGTTACCAAAGAGACCTTTAACCTTTATAGAGGTCTTGTTGTTCCTCTGAAATGAGTCACGCATGTACACACACATGCGCGCGTGCACACTCACACACATGCACACACACACACACACACACACACACAGATACATTACTCATACATGTGCACACATCACACATCAATGTACCCATTCTCACAAATCATATGAAAAGAGTCCAAAAGCCTGGGGGTTCAGGGGGCTAAGAAGAGAGGATAGTTGCTGGTGGGCTGCTGAGGGTAAAAGGATGGGGGGAGGATGGGGGTATAGGAAGAGACTGAGAGATGAAGGGAGGGATGGTGGGTGGAGGGGCTGGAAAAAAAAAAAGGCCTGGCCGGATCGGTCAGGAGGGTTCCCCTGGGCCCAGCACCACAGAAGGAGACAGATTAAACCTGATTGAATTCACACTCATATAGTCTTCAAAGGAAACGGGTTCATATGAAACAGTCCTCCTCCCCCTCCTCTTCTCCGTCTCTCTCTCTCTCTCTCTCTGTCTCTCTCTCTGTCCCTCTTTCTCTCTCCTATTATCAATCTTTCTCTATATCACTTCTTTAGCCTGTTCATTTTGAGCTCTCACGTTGATTGTTGATGGAGAATATGGAAAATGGTGTTCTTTTGAGCATCTCTCAGCTTCCAAAGCCTGCACCTGAGTTTCTACAAAATCTGCAACTCAAAGTGTTGTTTTTCATTTTCCTTTGCTGCTTTTCATACACTTCAGGGGCGATTTTAAAGATTTCATGTGTTATTCTGCCTTTTCTTAAATAGCCCTAACAGCCAAATGGTTTTGCTCCACCTCTTTGTATCTAAAATGGAGGGCTCCATAAATTGGTCATAGTGGTCAAATGATGAGCCCATTTTGAATCAATAGAACACTGCACCCTTGCAACAGCTTTTTCATTTGACATTTTAAAGGGGTGTATTTGCTGGGTGGGCAATAGAATGGTGGCTATTGTTCCTTTGTGGTGCTCAGATTGTTTATCGACTAGGTGAGCGTGGACCCCTGGTCTTCTGACAGTGTTCGAGTCCTCTGGAGAAAACTGCAAACTCATGTTCCTCTGGCATCAATACATTAGTTGCGTCGGAAAACTGGGGGTCAGATAACTTTTGCCAGCAATATAAACTCATAAATGGCACATAGCTAATTATAAACACACCCACACCCACACCCGCCCAGCCACCCACACATTTAAAATACTTTATGGTTCCCACCAATCGGCAAAAACCACGGATACATTTTGAAGCCAATAAGGAAGCTTCTGCAGAGGCAATTCCTCTAATGTCCACTAGAGGCCGGCGCCAAAAAGACTCCAAACCCGGCCCAACTCTGTGCAAGTCAGTGGGACCACAACCCAACTTCTCGCTCAAAATATAAAGTCAATACATTTTTATTAAGAGGTTATGGTCTCATTGGTCTATGGTCTAATTTCACTTCTTCTAATGCGTGTCATGGCGATTTTCAAAATAATTATGTCATGTAACGGATATAAAACAGGGTTGTTTTCCTAGTGATTGACAGGTCGCTGATTACGGGCCAATAATAGGCGATGCTGTGGCTCTGCCTCGCTTTTGTCAAAATGGCGGCGATCGCAAACCCAATCTTTAGGCTTCAAAACGGCCCCTCAGAAACCTATGAGTGACGTCACACTCACTACGTCCATCTTTTTTTTACAGTCTATGGTTCCTACTTTTTCACAAAACCAAGTTCTCCAGTATTTCAAGTTCTGCAGATCTACAGCTATGGACACTTAAAAGTACGGGTGGCACCTCCTCCGCCACACAGCCAGGCCACAAGTGACAGCAGAGATGGAGCAGTGTCTTGCCAGCTGCTCTCTTGCTCCTGGCAGACCTGCAATCCTCCAGCCTCTAACAGCCAGCTTATGGGCAAACCAGAGCCTACACAAGAACCCAAGTCCATGTATAGGCTATTCCAGACTAATGGCCAATACTTCAACAAACGATTCCACAAACACACACACACACACATACACGCGCGCACGTCTACACACACACACATACCTCCAAGAGAAGCAATCAGACCTTCGAGGAAGGAGCAGTCCTTCTTAGCCCAGTCATGTTCTTTAACCTGATGCAAGCATAGAGCAAACCATTGTAACAAACAACACTGAATGGTGTTCCTATGACAGTGGAGCAAAAGACGAGGATTGCTCTATTCAGACACACACTGAGTTTTCATCCACATTCCCTATTCTGTTTTATGCTGGCAGGTCTGGATCTGAAGCAGTGGTGATTCAGTCCGATAACGATGTACTGTAGGACACCTGAAATGTCTGGAATACTGTATGTTATCATGTCTCTTTGTTATCATGTTGTAGCATCTCAGCCTCCACTGAGTTGTTGTACTCTCTAGTTACCTCATTACCATCCATAGCTATACATGGGTGCTCTTAGTTATACGCTGAGGGGATGATTAAAAAAGATTCCAAACATGCACCCACTCAGATAATTACAAATTAGCTAGTATTTGCATAAATAAAGCAGTGCATCGATTATTAAAACATACCCCCTACCATGCCTATTCTTTATGCATCTCTTATGAATTGCTTTCATTTTGCATTCAAGGCTGCGTTAGGCAACTTCAAATTAATGCCATTCAGTTCCCAAGTCTAATCCCCGATATCATGATTAAAATTCCCATGGCTTTTATTCACCTTATCAGAGTTGTTCCATGTTGAGATAATGCATGTCTTTACGACAAAGTTGCTGTGCCATTTGTAGCTTTTCCTCTGATATTTGACGGTTGACATTCAAATGTGGTTCTTTCTACCTGGTTGCTGCTGCTCACTGTTATCTGTTTCAGCTGAGGTTGAGCAAAAAGGTGCATAGGTTGGGCGCTGCAGGCGAAGAGATCTTCAAAGTATAATGAGGGTTTGTCGGGGTGCCTGTGTGCCTCGTCCCTCCACAGAAAAGAAGGAGGGAAATGCTTTCATTCTTCCTGTCAAAGCGTACAGAGGGTCTTCCTTGGGCTAAGTCTCTGTTGTTGTTTGAATATATGCAGATCACTTAGTAAT